>NC_061122.1:40877090-40884026 GCF_002878395.1 Capsicum annuum | reverse complement strand
TTTTCCTATCTATTTCTTCATTTTCTCTTTCTATTCTTACCATTGCTGTCAATTTATCTTCTAATTTTAATTCTTCTTTTTTTCTAACATTAGATATAGATGTATACTATATTGTATCAGATTAATTTTACTACTACTTGTCTACTTGATAGAATAAATATACTCTTCTCAATTTGAATATTCAATGATATTTTATTTTTCTTCCTATTATTATTTCGGGGTCAAAAGAGATGCCCATTTGCTGAAACTGACTGGTTGCACATTATTATATTCTATCCATAAATAAATGGAATAGTATTCTATGTTCTTGAAAATAAAAAAATCTACTCTTTTAATTAAATAGATGAAAAAGTTTAAACATATGTTGGATGTGACCCTCTCAAGTAATTATTGAATTGTTCCAAATATAACTCTTCTAAACACTAACGTCAAGCAAACAAATAGGTTATTTTAATTTTCAACAAATTAAATTACTTCCCTCTAAGAAAATGACATCAAATGAAGAAAAACTCCAAAAGGTCGGTTTTGTCTTATACCGAAGAAGTCTACAAATAAAAGGACAAACAAATTAGGTTTGCCGGCTCATATTAGACAATACATTATTCCCTTATTTTTTTAAAAAAAGAGAGAGAGAGATTAGTATTCAGTAATTCGAAAAAGTTATTCCATGTTATAAGTCACTCATGAATTTAAATAGTGAAAATGACTTCTAACAGAAATAAAAAGTGAATCTATATATAATATATTTTTATGATTCAATTTTTTTTTAACCTTTATCATAACGAAAGCTTTTAGTGAACCCGAGCTATCCTTTGATAAGTAATGTAGGTTGGTTCAAGTTGAATGTATGGATGGAAAATGGAGGGAATTAGTGGAGGGAAAGTGAGATCACACCTAAAAGGAAAGTGTGCTCACAACAAGGAAAGTCTACTAATTCTCCCACATTGATGGGAGAAAGAAACTTTCATGTGTTCTTATTAAGAAACACAACTCCACATGGATAGTGAGGCAAGAACCAAGAAGTGCATTGCATCCTCGTCGTCTTCGCTCACTTGGCTCGGCTTCGGCTTCGGATCGATCGATGAGATTAAATTTTTAGACTAAATCCAAACAAAAAATATTGTTTCCTCCATAAAATGCCATGCAGATGCATACATAAACGCAAAAACATTACTCGGAAGGGATGCAACCCTTCGAGGAAATAACATATTATTTTGAACAAGGGGTGACTGTTCGATCAGATGTGACTATTAAAAAAAGACACGATATTTTTGAATGGACAGACATGGCTTTTCCGAAGAGATACACCTTTCCGATGAACCATTGCTTCCTTTTGTAAGAGGCACTTGATGACTATAAATACCTGCATTTTTTTCATAGGTAGAAATGATAAATTTTCAGAATTAAAAACACTCTTCTACTTCCAAGAACTCATTATGATCAGGTTGTTGTTGAGTGTGTTCGACGAATTCAATAGTTTGAGGTACCGCTACTGTCGAATTGTGAACCATTTTATCCTGGGAGGAAAAATTCCACAACCTCGGGTACTTGAGGAGAATTAATTCCTTAAGGACACTTTGTAAAGTTGGAGGACTTGGTTCTTATTCTATTTCATCTTATTTGTTTTAGATAACATACTTATTTGATAGTTCTTATTGAACTTGTGTTGAAGGTGTTAAAAACTTCATTGTTGTTCTTGAAAAAGTCTTAAACTTGTGTTGAAGTTTAGTGTATAAACATATAGATTGTGTACCCAAAACTATAATCTTAAGAATAAAATTTCAAAATCTGTATTGTTTGGTTTCTGGAGACTAAAGCTTTATGCTTTCTACTCTGTTTGAACTTAATAAGTGATTTGAAGACATAAAAACTTCATCACAATTTAAAAGTCATTTGGTTAACGATTAGAAGACATAAAACTTCATCATTAAACTAGAAACATGTATTGTTTAAAGTTTCTACAAACTTGTAATTAGTACTTTGATATACTAAAATTGACAGTCAGTTGAAAGAGTTGTGGAAGGACTTCAAAAATTACTTTAGTATATAAAAAATATTGTCAATTTTAGTATAGCAAAATACTTAAAACAATTTTGGAAGGACTTTAAAATTGACAGTCAATTGGCACAATTGTGGAAGGACTTCAAAAATTACTTAAAACACAAACGAAAGGAGATGACAGTTGAAGACCTCATTGTAAGGTTGCGTATTGAGAAAGAGAACAAAGTCACAGAGAGGAGGTCAAAAGAAAATTTTGCAATTAGTGGAGCTAACATTGTAGAAGACGACCTCAATAACTCAAAGAAGCGGAAGAAAGTTGGACAACAAAGCAATCAGCCTAAGAAGAAATTAAATGGAAAATACTTTAATTATGGTACGATTGGACACAAGTCAACAGATAGTCGTCCCCAAAGAAAGGAAAAAAGAAGGACCAAGAGAGTATGGATGAATCCAAGAATTAAATGGATGATCCATGTTCCATGCTTTCTGAATGTAACTTGGTGGGAAATCCTCGAGAATGATGGATGAATTCCGGTGTCACCCACCACATTTGTGCAAATAAAGAATTGTTTGTTGAATTTACTCCAGCTCAAGTAAAAAGAGAAGATCTATATGGAAAACTCCGCAACTAGAAAAGTTAAAGGGACAGGAAAAGTCTGCTTGAAAATAACGTTAATCTAACTGTTGACTCTTAATAATGTCCTTTATGTACTAGAGTTAAGAAACAACTTGATTTCATATCATTTCTTGACATAAATGGATTCAAATGTGTATTTATTTCAGGCAAGATTGTACTTAGTAAAGGAGAAGTGTATGTAGAAAAGGCTACCTCATTGAGGGCCTATTTAAGATAAAGGTAATAACAGTTGAAATCCATAAAAGTTCTGTTTCTTCTTACTTGCTTGAGTCTAATGAATTATGGCATGAATGATTAGGACATGTTAATTACAAAACTTTATGAAAATTGATTAATTTAGACATTTTGCCTAACTTTGAGTGCAACAAATCAAAATGTCAAACGCGTGTGGAATCAAAGTATGTTGAACATCTGTATAAGTCCGTTGAAAGGAATTTCAATCCCTCACACAAGAGTGTTGGGGTGTTGAATGTATATCATGAATTGTACAAGACTAGATATAGCATATGCTATTAGTAAATTTAATCGGTACACGAGTAATTCCAATAAAACTCATTTGATGGCAATGAAAATAGTTTTGGGGTATCTTAAATACACTCTAGACTCTGGTTTGTATTATAATAAATATCAACAATAATTGAATGATATAGTGATGAAAATTGGATCACCAGATCGAATTATGTAAAATCCACGAGTGGATATGTATTTACTTTAGGTGGAGGAGCAGTTTCTTAGAAATCGTCCAAATAGACATGTATTGCTTACTCTATAATTGAAACAAAATTTATCGCATTAGATAAAGTCGGTTAAGAAGTTGAATGGCTTTGGAATTTCTTGGAAAATATTCCATATTGGCCCAAACCAGTGTCACCAATATATATACACTATGATAACCAAGCGGCGATAGGTAAGGCACGAAGCATGATGTATAACGATAAATCTCACATATAAGACAAAGACATAATACCATTAAATAAATTCTCTCTAGTGAAATTATCACTATTGACAATGTGAAATTAAAGGATAATGTGTTGAATCCACTTACAAAAGCCCTATCTAGAGAAGGAGTTGAGAGAATATCGAAAGGAATGGATTTACGGCCTAGGACAAGTCGGCATCGCAGTAAATCTACCTAGAATACTGGAGATCCCAAGAGATAGGTTCAAGGAGATTAAACAAAGTTGTGACTGACAAGTTCAACCTTGTCAATATACCCAACCCATTCTCATGATGTAGACAATGTTTAGTAAACAAGGATAATACTTGTAGTGTGAAGGCTTTTAATGATTATCTAAATTTAGCAGATTTGACCAAATAGTTTAATCTATAGGATTGAACATTTAGAAATCACCTATGTAAGGGTGAAGTGGAAATTGCTTCAAGGAAAATGTTAGTAAAGGCCTATTCTCTACACTCTCATAAAACCAAGATATGTTCATGGCTGAAATGCACAAAATCGAGAGAACCATAAATGGTAAAAAGATGGTTGACATGTGTTGTCTATGTGTATATTGAAGCTTGACGGTTTAAGTATATCAAATCAAATAATTGACCGAGTTCATCCAATGCATGTTCACTATGGAAATTTGAAAGGGAAACCTACTTATCTAGATGCAATCGGTCTTTGCTTGTTGATCTATAATGCCTTGAGAATTTCAACTAATAGTAGAACCCTATTTCAAGATCGTAAGAAATAAAGTTAGTGATTTGTTATCTACATGATCTATCTTGATGAGTATTAAGGCCTCACAAGTTTCCTAGCTATTAGACAAATCAAAACATTCCTTGCCGATTAAATTCTTGAGATAGATATTGGTATGATCAACTTCAAACGAGAATATATCTCTTTATACTATAAATTTCTAAGCTTATGACCCACTAAAAGATATATAATTTAATTAGCTTTCCAACAATACCAATTTCACCAAAATCCATTATCGGAGCAAAGGCTTATGCCCATTTTACTCCAGCGTATCATCCTGGAAATTTCATGAAGACATTTTGTGACGACTTGTCACAAGTCTGACGTCTTATCACAAAACTCGTCACCATAAACAGAAAGTCACAAAATCCAACATTTTGTGATGACATTTTATGACGACTTTTCACAAGTTTGATGGCTTGTCACAAAATGTCGTCAACCTTAAACCGACAATCACAAAATCCACCCTTTTGTGATGACATTTCATGATGACTTGTCACAAGTCTGATGACTTGTCACGAATGTCATCTGCTATTTTTTTCAGCAATTTAATGACATTCTTGCAAGGGTATTTTGGTCATTTTCCTACACTTTCCACGACTTATAACCCTCAGAGAACGTATTTTCCTCTATTTCTCTTTAGTTAAATATCTCAAAATTCTCTACATACCTTCAACCACAAGGTTAGGGTTTCAATATAAAAACCTAATTATCTAGAGATTCAACCGTGAGAATTCAATAATTCTTGCATATTTGAATTCGCCGTTAAGAGGTCTACGAGGGACACCCAATAGTTCGTGATTAACCTTCCAAAATTTTTGAAGTCATCCAAAAGCTCCAAGTTTAAGGTATGTGGTTTTGAACAAGAACACCCTTTCGTTCTTGTGCCAAAAAGTTACATATTTTCGTAAAGTATTTTATAAATTCATGGAGAACTCTTATCATGTTATTATATTGTGAGTTTTCTGAAACGATGTCTTTCCCAAGCTTTGATTTGTAATATTATTATGCATATTAATGTTTTAAATTGTCATTTTATGGTTTAAGTTGCATAATTCAATGTCTATATCATGTTTTGAGAATTTCAAGTCCTATTGTTGTGAATTGAACCTTATGGTTAAAGTAGAAGTTTGAGAATGAGATGTTAGCGATTTTTAAAGAATATGAAGAAGTGAGTTTTGATTGTAAGTTAAGATAGAAATCCCCATTCTTGAGTTTGAAGTAAAGGGGATGCATTTTTCCTTCCATTATATATATATTGTTGAATTTTTTTAAGGTAGATTTCCTAAAGTTCTGAGCTAAGTAAGGGAGTAGTATTTAGCACTGAATTGTGCTTGATTTTGAGGTCTCATTCCCCAGAACTACGTGCCCCCGTAGGTTCTTGATATACCCCAAGAGGGTTAAGATTGTGATTACTAAAGTTAAGGTTTTATCCGATGGCAAGGATAGAAAAGATCTCCTTAATATGGGTAACACGTTGGACTCCATGTATCTTATATGGTTTATGTCAGTTAAGAGTAACTCCCTAAGTTCCTAAAGTTGTCTAAGTCCTAAAGTCTTCCAAGTTTCAAAGAGTTATAGTCTTAAAATTTCAAAGTTTTGAAAGTATAAGTGATTTTTGAAATATATGATCCTAATAATTTTAGGTGTCATGATAATTTGAGGTTTTAAGTAAAAGCATGATGATTTATGAGTCTTGTGGCATATATTTATGTCAAGCTATGTGAGTATGTTTTACAACATACAGGTTTTCTTTAAAAGCTTATGATATTGAGTATTTAAATTGCACACTTCCCCATATCCTCAGTACATTCCCAAAGTACTAACCCATATATTTTGTCTGTGTGCCATATATTCTAGTAATGTAAGTTCAGGTGCTCAATATAAGCCTCACCAGTGATCCTTTTGAGCACTTTTTTCTACATATAGCCACAATGAGTCCTCATGTTTCGGGGACTGGTTAATCTCAGACTTCCAATTTTATTTAGTAGCTGTTTAATTCTTGTTAGTTGAGTATTAGTTAGTTAGGGACCTATCCCAATGGCTCTCTAGTTTGGAGTAGTAGAGGTTTGTCAAACTAGTCATCAGATTATCAGCACTTCGAGATTTTCTTTGAGTTGTAGTTTGTTCAGACCAAGTATTTCATTCATATTTCTCATTTTATGATGTCACAGTGTTTCGTTCATGTTATTTATCTTTAATTAAGCTAATATATAAAGTAGAAGGTTCAAAGGGTTAGCTTGGGGATACTTGTAGCCTTAAGCACCGTGTGACGTTCTGGGACCCAATTACGGGGAATTACAAAACTTGATATCAGAGCCTAAGGTTTAGAGAGTCCTAGGGTATCTGACAAGTCGTGTTAAGTAGAGTCTTGATCATCGGTGTGTAGCGTGCCACATATATGAGCAAGAGGCTACGAAATATTTTGGGAAGAAGTTGTTTCTTTTTCTCAATCCCATCGTTCTCAAGTTGTCCCTCTCAGTTATTAATTTGTGCCCTCTTATATCATAATATGCCTCCCCACCGAGCTCAAAGAAATAACAATGATCAGCAACCTCAGCCCACTGATCCTTTAAATGAAAACGTGTCCTACGCC
>NC_061122.1:40868201-40874090 GCF_002878395.1 Capsicum annuum | reverse complement strand
GTTAGAAATAAAGTTAGTGATTTGGTAGCTACATGATCTAGCTTGATGAGTATTAGGGCCTCAAAATTGTCCTAGCTATTAGATGAATCAAAACATTCCTTGCCAATTGAATCCTTGAGATAAATATTGGTATGGTCAACTTCAAATGAGCATATCTCTCGTTATACTATTAATTTCTGAGGTCATGACCCACCAAAAGATAGATAATTGAATTAGCTTTCCAATGATACCAATTTTGCCCAAATCCATTATCGGAGCAAAGAGTTATGCCCATTTTACTCCAGCGTATCAACCTTGAAATTTCGTGACAACATTTTGTGACAACTTGTTACAAGCCTGCCTGCTTGTCATAAAAATCATCACCATAAGTAGAAAGTCAGAAAATCCAACATTTTCTGATGAGATTTTGTGACGACTTGTCACAAGTTTGACGGTTTGTCACAAAATGTCGTCAACCTTAATCCGAAAATCATAAAAATCCAACCTTTTGTGATGACATTTCGTGACAACTTGTCACAAGTCTGATGACTTGTCACGAATGTCATCAGCTATTTTTCAGCAATTTAATGACGTTTTTGCAAGGTTATTTTGGTCTTTTTCCTGCGCTTCCCATGACTTATAACCCTCAGAAGAATGTATTTTATTCTATTTCTCATTAGTTAAATATCTCAAAATTCTCTGCACACCTGCAACCACAAGGTTAGTGTTTCAGCATAAAAATCCAATTATCTAGAGAATCAATTGTGTGAATTCAATAATTCTTGCATATTTGAATTCCCTGTTAAGAGGGCTACGAGGGACACCAATAGTTCGTGAATAACCTTCCAAAAATTTTGAAGTCATCCAAAAGCTCCAAATTTAAGGTATGTGGTTTTGAACAAGAACACCCTTTTGTTCTTGTGTCCAAAAGTTACATATTTTCGTAAAGTATTTCGTAAATTCATGGAGAACACCTATCATGTTATTATGTTGTGAGTTTTATGAAACTATGTCTTACCGAAGATTTGAGTTGTAATATTATTATGCATATTAAGGTTTTAAATTGTCAATTTATGGTTTAAGTTGCATAATTCAACGTCTATATCATGTTTTGAGAATTTCAAGTCCTATTGTTGTGAATTAAACCTTTTAGTAAAGTATGAGTTTGAGAATGAGATGTTAGCAATTTTTAATGAATATCAAGAAGTGAGTTTTGATTGTAAGTTAAGGTAAAAATCCACATTCTTGAGTTTGAAGTAAAGGGGATGCATTTTGGCTCCCATTATATGTATATTATTGAATTATTTTAAGGTGGATTTCCTAAAGTTCTAAGCTAAGTAAGGGATAAGTATTTAGCACCGAGTTAGGCTTGATTCTAAGGTCTCATGGCCCAGAACTATGTGCCCCCATAGGTTCTTAATATACTCCAAGTGGGTTAAGATAGTGATCACTAAAGTTAAGGTTTTATCCGATGACAAGGATAAAACATCTCTCCCCAATATGGGTAAGACATTGGACTCCATGTAGCTCACATGTTTTATGTCGGTTAAGAGAAACTCACTAAGTTCTAAAAGTTTTCTAAGTCCTAAAGTCTTCCAAGTTTCAAAGAGTTTTAGTCTTAAAGTTACAAAGTTTTGAGAGTATAAGTGTTTTTTGAAAGCTATTGTTCTAATAATTTTAGGTGTCATGATAATTTGAGGTTTTAAGTAAAAGCATAATGATTTATGAGTCTTGTGGCATATACTTATTTCAAGCTATATGAGTATGTTTTACACCATGCAGGTTTTCTATAGAAGCTTATGATATTGAGTATTTTAATTGCACCCTCCCCCATATACTTAGTTCATTACCAAAGTATTGGCCCACATATTTTTTCTGTGTGCCATATATTCTCGTAATGTAGGTTCAGGTGCTCAGTCTCAGCCTCACCAGTGGTCCTTTCGAGCAGTCCTATCTACATATTAGCCGTGGTGAGTCCTCATGTTTCGGGGACCGATTATTCTCTAACTTCCAGTTTTATTTAGTAGCTGTTTAATTCATGTCAGTTGAGTATGATTTAGTTGGGGACCTATCCTAATGGCTCTCTAGTTCGGAGTAGTAGAGGGTTCTCAAACTAGTCATCAGATTATTAACACTTCAACATTTTCTTTGAGTTGTAGTTTGTTCAGACCAAGTATTTCATTCATATTTCTCATTTTATGATGTCACAATGTTGATTTCATGCTTTTTATCTTTAAGTAAGATAATATATGAGGTAAAAGGCTCAAAGGGTTAGCTTTGGGCTACTTGTAGCCTTAAGCACCGTGTGACGTTCTGGAACCCGGTTGCGAGGTGTTACATGATCACATATACTTGTCTATAAAGTTTGATAAAGAATAGCCATTTTCCATTCATGTAGGGATTGTTGGGTTCAAATTGAATGTGTGATTGAAAAATGGAGGGAATTAGCAAAGGGAAGTGAGATCACACTTAAAAGAAAAGTGGTCTCACAATAAGAAAAGTCTATTAATTCTCCCACATTGGTAGGAGAAAGAAACTTTCATATGTTCTTATTAAGAAACACAACTCCACATGGATAGTGAGGTAAGAACCAAGAGGTTCCTTACCCCGTCACTGTTGTTGCTCGCTAGTCTGGCTTTGGCTTCAGTTTCAGATTTGAATTTGTCAAATGATAGTTTGATGAGATTAAATTTGTAGACAAAATTTATTTAAAACTTGGTAAAATAAGTGGGAATCATTAATTCAAAAAATAAAAAAGAAAAATATTTTTTCCTCCAACAAAATGCCATGCAGATGCTTGTAGAAATGCACAAACATTACTCGGAAGTGACACATTCCTTTGAGGAAATGACCTATTATTTTGGAAAAGGGTTGTCTGTTCGGTTGGATGTGATTGTTTAGAAAAGAAACAATGTTTTGTAATGGACATAGATGACTATTTCGAAGAGATACACCTTTTCGATGAGCTATTGTTTCCTTTTGTAAGAGGCTCTTGATGGTTATAAATACCTTCATTTTTTTCAGAGGTAGAAATGAATTTATTTTTAATTAAAAACACTCTTCTACTTCCAAAAATGCATTGTAATCAAGTTACTGTTAAGTGTGTTCGATGATTCAAAGGTTTGAGGTATCGCTACTATCCAATTGTGAACCATTTTATCTCAGGAGGAAAAATTCCAGAAGCTTGGGTACTTGAGGGGAATGAATTCCTTAAGGACACTCTGTGAAGTTAGATGACTTGGCTCTTATTTTTTTTCATCTTATTTCTTTTAGATAACATACTTCTTTCATTGTTCTTATTGAAATTGTGTTGAAGGAGGTAAAAATTTTATTGTTATTCTTGAAAAAGTTTTGAACTTGTGTTGAAGTTTAGTGTATAAACATATAGATTGCGTACCCAAAACAATAATCTTAAGGAATTAAATTTCATAATCTGTGTTGTTTGGTTTCTGGAGATTAAAGCTTTATGATTTCTACTCTGTTTTAACTTAAGAAGTGAATTGAAGACATAAGAACTTCATCATAAGTTAAAGGTCATTAGGTTAACGATTAAAAGACATAAAATTTATCGTTAAACTAGAAATGAGTATTATTTAAAGTTGATACTAACTTGTAATTAGTATTTTTATATACTAAAGATGAACGTCTTTTTACGATAGAAAAATGACTATAGATGGTCATGTAAATGAGGTTGGGACAAGTGTAGCAGCCATAAGTATTGCTACAACTAGTCGTACGAATACTCCGCATGCAATGGCACCCACGGAGAAACCCAAAATATTCTTGAGTGTTGATTTTAAACGCTAGTAGCAGAAAATTCTCTTTTATCTGACAACTCTGTGTCTTTAAAGATATATATTTGAAGATGCTCCTGAATTGTCCAAAGAAACATCGGACAAGGAGTAGTTTATTATTATGGAGTCATGGAAACATTCTGATTTCCTATGCAGGAACTATATCCTAAGTGGCCTCCAAGACGACTTGTACAATATGTATAATGGAATGAATACGCCAAAAGAGTTGTAGAGTTCACTCGAAAGAAAATATAATATTGAGGATGCTGGGACAAAGATGTTCTTTATTGCAAGATTCCTTGAATACAAAATTATTAACAACAAGTGTGTTGTATCTCTTGTATAGAAATTGCAAGTTATCATCCACGATCTCCTTGCTAAAGGTATGAATATAGTAAATACTTATTTGAACATGTTAAAAATGTTCTTAATGATCACATAAACTTTATTGTAGGTTTGGTTGTGAACGAGACCTTTTAAGTTGCTGCAATAATAGAGAAGTTGTCACATTTGTTGAAGGTCTTCAAAAATTATTGAAACATAAATGAAAGGAGATGACAGTCGAACACCTCATTGTAAGGTTGCGTATTAAGGAAGACAACAAAGTTGCAGAAAGGAGGTCAAAAGGAAATTCTACAATGAGTGGAGCTTACATTGTAGAAGACGATACTAATAACTCAAAGAAGCAAAAGAAAGATTGACAACATAGCAATCAACCTAAGAAAAAATTCTAAGGGAAATGCTTAATTATGACAAGATTGGCCACAAGTGAACAGATAGTTGTGCCCCAAAGAAAGTCAAAAAGAAGGACCAAGTGAGTATCGTTGAATACAAGAATGAAATGGACGATCAATGTGCCATGCTTTTTGAATGTAACTTGGTGGGAAATCCTTGATAATAGTGGATGGATTCCGGTGCGACCCGCCAAGTTTGTGCCAATAAAGAGTTGTTTGTTAAATTTTCTCCAACTCAAGGTGAAAGAGAAGATCTATATGGAAAACTTCACAACTAGAAAAGTTGAAGGGATAGGAAAAGTCTGCTTGAAAATGACGTTAGGCTAAGTGTTGACTCTCAACATTGTCCTTTATGTACCTTAGTTAAGAATGAACTTGATTTCTGTATCACTTCTAGAAAAAAATCGATTCAAATATGTATTTGTTTCAGGCAAGATTGTACTTAGTAAAGGACAAGTGTACGTAGGAAAAGGCTGCCTCACTGATGGCTTATTTAAGATAAATGTAATGACAGTTGAAATCAATAAAAGTTTTGTTTCTTCATACTTGCTTGAGTGTAATAAATTATGGCATGGATGATTAGGCCATGTAAATTACAAAACTTTATGAAAGCTGATTAACTTAGAGGTTTTTCCAAACTTTGAGTGCAACAAATTAAAATGTCAAACGTGTATGGAATCAAAGTATGCCAGGCATCCATATAAGTTTGTTGAAAAGAATTTCAATCCCTTAGACTTAATCCACACTGACATTTGTGATATGAAGTCAACACCATCTCGTGGTGGGAAAAGTATTTTATAACTTTTATTGATGATTGCTTGAGGTATTGTTATGTCAATTTAGTAAACAGTAAGAATGAAGCAATAGATGTGTTTTGGCAACAAAAAACAAAAGTTGAAATTAGTGATGGAAAAATATCAAAGTGGAGAATTTGATTCTCTATATGCGTAAATATGTGCAGTGAATGAAATTGTCCATTAAACTATAGACCTTCTTCACCTTAATCTAGTGGAATTGCGGAAAGGACAAAACCGGACTTTAAAGGAAATAATGAATGCATTACTTATAAGTTCAAGTTTATTGCAAAACTAGTGGTGGGAAGTTATCCTTACAGCTAACCAAATACTCTATAGAGTGTCCCATAGTAAGACACAATCAATTCCATATGAAAAATAGAAAGGAAAGATACCCAACTCTAAATATTTCAAAATGTGGGGGTATCTAGCAAAAGTCTAAGTTACTATGCCTAAAAGGGTAAAGATAGGACCTAAGACAGTGGACTATGTGATCATAGCATATGCTAAAAATAGTAAAGCATATCAGTTTTTGGTTCATAAATCCAAATATCTGGATATCAATGAAAATAAGGTAATTGAATCAGA
>NC_061122.1:40833402-40865201 GCF_002878395.1 Capsicum annuum | reverse complement strand
TTAGCATATCCAATAATACCATAAGCAAGATACTCCAAGAAACACACCAAAATATACAATATCCTAAAATTAGACTATCCTTCTACCCTAATTTGCCTCCTCCATAACTTCCTATCCAGGGTCATGTCCTCGGTAAACTGGAGCTACTCCATATCATGTCTAATCACCTCTCCCTAATATTTCTTTGGTCTACCTCTACCTCGCTTGAAATAACCCCTAGCCAACCTCTCACACCTATGTACTGAACCATATGTGCTCCTCCTTATTACATGACCGAACTATTTCAACCTTATTTCCCTCATCTTGGCTTCTACCAAAGCCACTCCCACCTTATCTCTAATAACCTCATTTCTAATCTTATCTTTCCTAGTACACCCACACATCCACCTAAGCATTCTCATTTCCGTCACCTTTATCTTCTGGATATAGGCCTTCTTAACAGGCCAACACTTTTCCTAATACAACAAAGCCGGTCTAACCACCACTCTGTAGAACTTGCCTTTAGGTTTGAGAGGTATCTTTTTTCATACGAAATTCTAGAGGTGAGCCTCTATTTCATCCACCTTACCCCAATCTGATAAGTGACATCTTCGTTAATGTCACTATTATCCTGAATCATAGACCTTAGATAATTGAAACTCTCTCTCTTACTGATAGAATAAGTGTCAAGCTTAACTACTACATCGGACTCATGAGACACCTCGCTGAACTTACACTCCAAATACTTCGTCTTGGACCTACTCAACCTAAATCCTTTAAACTCCAAAGTTTGCATCCAAACCTCTAATTTAGCATTAACTCTACTACGTGTCTCATCAATCAAGACTACATCATTCATAAAAAGCAAACAATAAGGCATCTCGCCTTGAATGTGCTGCGCTAAAACATCCAACAACAAGGCAAAAAGAAATGGACTAAGCGTTCAACCTTGATTAACCCCATTAATACGAGAAAGTGCTCTGAGTCCCCTTCTCCTATACTAAACCACACCTTGGATCTATCATACATATCCTTAATATCCCTAACATACATAATAGAAACACCTCTTGCCTCCAAATAGCTCCAAAAAATATCCTTAGGACTCTATCATATGCCTTTTCTAAGTTGATAAACACTATGTGCAGATCCTTCTTCCTATCCCTATACTGCTCTACCAGTCTCTTGACTACATGGATGGCTCCAATAGAAAAGCGCCCAAGAATAAATAAAAACTGATTTTCAAAAATATAAACAATCCTTTGCAACCTCAACTTTATCACCCTCTCCCAAACCTTCAAAGTGTAACTCAACAACTTGATACCCTTATAATTATTGCAATCCTGAATATCATTCTTATTCTTATACAATGGAATAATCGTACTCTACCTTCAAGCTTCATGCATCCTTTCCGTTTTGAAAAATATGTTAAACAACTACATCAACTATTCTATACCTTCCCCTCATGTACAATTCTAAAAATCCACCAGAATCTCATTTGGCCCTGTCGCTCTACCTATATGCATCCTACGAATATCCCCCTTAACCTCCTCAACCTTAATGAGTCTGGGTTCAAGATAAATAAATGTGATAAATGTGTTTGCATTAAAGACACCCCAAATCATAAGGTCATTATTTTTTGTATGTGGACGATATATTGATTATTAGTAGAGAAATTTCTGACATTAGTGCTAAAAAATAATGATTCAGAGTAAGTTTGATATGAAAGACCTTGGAGTTGTAGATTTCTTATTAGGGTTGACATAAAACTCAATAAGGGTTGGTATTATCACAGTCTCATTACATAGGAAAGGTACTTAACAAGTTCAAGTATTTGGATTTAGGTATTGGCAAGACTCTATTAGACATGAGCTTTACACTTAAAAAATATTAAGTTTAAAGTCACTCACAGTTGGATTACGAAAGAGTGTTGGGATATTTAATGTATATCATAAATATAATAGGGCATGGCGGTGTTGATGACCCTCCTTTTAGTAAAGCTTAGGGGGGTGGAAAGTGGAAGAGAGAGGTTGGACCTAAAAGGATAAAAAGGCTCTCCATCCACTTTATTTATTTGACAGAGGCAGATTGAATCGTATGCGACAATCTTTCAAAACAACAAACTGACCTGTACCCTTCTCTCTGAATGTAGGACTTGAACAATGAAGTAAAAGCCTTGACTTTCATGTAAGGCGGGCTTACTTGAAAGACTCACTTTACTGAAATGACAGATGAATGCCGTCAAGCAACTCATTCATTGCTTCGATTAAAAGTTTGTAAAGGATATGGCAAAAATGTTCCTTCAACTTCTTAAAATAGGGATTTAGAAAATTCCCATTTCCTCATGGGTTATCACTCGTTCTTTATCTAGTAATCCAATATGGTTTGAAGCGCTAGACGAATTTAGAGTCTACATGGACTCAACACTGCCTCTCTGAGTTAGATTCTGAACAAAGTTTTTTGAGTGGATCCATTCTCTTCATTTTTTGCAAACTCTTTCTATTAAGTAAAATAAAGTCAAAATCGATAGAACCGGAGCCCCATAATCTTTTTCATTCTCTTTGCCAGTTTAGTGCTACCCTTCACTCACATTGTCGTCATGATCGGGAGAACTCATAATGTCCAGATAAAAGGCAAGATCAGCTTACTGACTCAATAACTAAATCCTCTCGAAGGAGTAGAAAGCATCATAAAGATGGGTTGCTGGTTCGCGCGCTACGACTTGATGTCTACGCGCGATATCGCTTTCCTTAGCTATCTCATGGGTCACGACTTCAAGGTCTTTAGTTAATGACCTATAAGTGAATCAATCATAAAAAGCCTGTTTATTTGGTAGGACAACAAGGAAAGGACCTAAAAAATGAGCAAAAGAAGATGCGCTCTGTTCCGCCAAAGGACTTATTAAAGCACAAAGCTCCTGTCTTCTCCCTTATAAAGCGCATCGATTGACTTCATTCCCCAAATCTCATTTCTAGCTGTCACCCCCCCAGCGCATGTACGGATTAGCCACCGCCGCCCATTAGTGGGATGGGCATAACCAAATCATTATTTAGCCGGTGAATCTTTCACTCTACCTCATCTTATTAAGACCATAGAATGTTCTTACAAATATATCAAAAGAATACCAAAAAGTTTGAATTCACAGCTAATAACATTCATTCAAATCCCTGAATTCCCCATCTTTTTGATCTTTTTCTGGAAGTGGGGATCATAAAGTTTTGTCAGGGCAATGAAATTGGAACTCAAAAGCCAGGGCTTAACAGCGCCTTCAGCAAAGAAATAGTGAACTGCCCTGACCTAGTCGTCAAAAAAATATTCCAACAGTGATAATAAAAAGGACCTGGGAATTAAAAAATTGAAAGGATAGGGGAGTCACAGCCCCCAACCAAGGGAGTGGTTACGTTCACTATGTCCCCCTTATTCCCGACATGCTATGGTGCCCCGAGGCTATCTCGCTAAGATCTTCAATCTGAACCTTTGCATCTACACTCTCTTAGAGGATGAACCACACCTTCACTATTGCAAGAATATAGTGATTGAAGAGCTATGGCTTAGTTGCTTTGCGTATTACACCGTATTGCCCAAAGGTGGCATGCTGTAAGAGTGTAGGTGACTGATAAGAATAGGATCCATGTCTGAAGGGCAGCGGCAGCATTGTGGTTCTCATTACTTCATTGAGATCTGTAGGGTGGCAGGTACTTCGACTTCCTTGTATCAGGTGAAGAGAAGGGGGTGGTAGGCTTAGTAGCGGTCCAACCTATAATATCACCGTTATGAGCGGTACGTTTTAACTAATTAAAATATAATCCCCTACGGATCTCTACATAGACTTCGCTAACTTTGGGAAGAGCAGATGGAAAGAGAAGGCCTTGTCCTATCTGCTTCATCCTCTTCCCAGGAATGAAGAATTTTTTTTAAAAAAAAGCTTTTCCTTTTGTATTTTTGTTTATAGATTATTTATTATTATTATTATATAAATAATATTAAGAATAATATTAAGAAAGTGGCCCTTTCGTGACTCAAATAGCCGGTACGCTTTTCGGCTCAAACGGGTGGGGGCTTTCTATTTTCTTGCAATGCCAGCTGTTCGCCTTTAGTTAAAAGTAGAAGTAGAGGGCGCCGTTTACCCCACACTTCAGAAAAAGTCAAAAAGTATGGATGAAGTAAAAAAAAGTACATAAGGAGTGAGAAATAAAAATTTGGTTACGGGAACCGAAGGTTAGGCCGACTACTTTAGTAGAGCAAGACCTAAAAAAGTTTATTCCTACCCCTTATCCTTTGTTTCAAAGTTGCCAATTCCTAGAATACTAATTTACCCTCGTGTATATAGTTGTCCAACTACTTTATTCCTCCAAATTATTTAGCCACTTCCGCATCTATCGTATTCGGGATAACTTGATTCGTAGTGGAGCATTTAGCAATGCCAGCAGCCTAGTGAGGGCTGGCTGTCTGAGGACATGTTAAGGCAGGGCCTGCTGGGCTTGATTCTCATGAGAATGGGTGAGTATATTCTGCTTTAATAGTAGACACAGGTAATAAATAAGAGAGGACTAAAGATCCGAGCCATAGAATTTCTCAATTATAACACAAGGTACTTATTAGATTGAGTGTACTTCTTAGATCTAATAGAATGATTTTGCCGTATCCAGACTAATACCAATCCAATCTATTTCATGAATAAAATGTGACCAATTAACAAACTGACAAAACTAGTTGTTACAAATAAGATCTTGTTGTTGCATCAAAAGAGATAAATGTTGACTGATCTGGCTAACATTGAACTTGGTAAAATAAAATCGTTGAATAATTAAAAAATGAGATTATTCAGGAATACACATTGAATGTTGAGATTACGCATTGTATTTCTGGTAGTAGATCCATAGTAAAAAAATTGTGTGTGATTGTTCCAGAAGAAATGAAACAAAAGATATGGTAGAACTAGGACAGTTATTGTATGAGGTCTACCCAATGCTAGATGTAGAGGCACATAATAGATCGATATGAACATCATGAGATGTTTTGTAATAAAACCATTTGTTGCTGATACCTTCTTCTTGGTTCCTTCTTCCATAACCAGAGCTCGAAGAAAAGAAAGCCTCATAAACTGAAGCCTCTATTCAGTTCTTGCTCCGGTTGGTTTACGAATCAAAGGAGACTAACAAACTACAATAAATCAAGTGCGCCGGTCGGATTGACTAAACCAATGCAACAATCAAGAAGGCGATCGAGAATACATGAGTTCCCAAATAGTAGTATAAGTCTTTATCACAGTTTTAAGCTTCCCCTCATCTTACTTCCCACCACAAATACAATAAGAGAAGGAAACCTCTAAAAATAAAGAAGATGTACTACAACCGCATACACATACCCTTGATACAAAGAAAGAAAGAAAGCAATCCTCGCCTTAGGTGAGCCCAGAAGTCAAGGAAGAATCAACTTCACACACTAAGAATAACATCATTATCTAAGAAAGACCTTAAAAGATCAAATATATTAAGGATTTTCCTTTTTTCATACTAGTACATTGCCTTAGCTAAGAGAAGTATTTAGGACTAACGGAGAGACTGAGTCAAGCACTATAGCACAAGGATTATCATTCGCTTTCCTTAAAGATTCGAAGAAAAAGAACCTTCTCCACTACGGGGGAAGAAAAGAATATACTGGGGTACAGATTGACTTACTATTCGATTTGAAGTGGATGACTACCTAGATTAGATGAAGATTCAATATTTTATGATAGTTATCATGGATTGAAAATGGATGGACCAATAGCAACGCAGAAGTTTCATACAAAGGTGCCTTGAAAAGGCGGGGAAAAGACATTTAAAGCAAAGGGAAAACCAATTTAGAAGGGAAATCTAGATGAAAGGGAAAATTTTTGTGATTCTTCGTTAGTTAAACAACAATGGATGGGGTGGAAAGGAGAGCGGCATTGATATAGGTTTGATTCATCAATGTCGGTATCTCAGTCATAGATTGATGTTTCCCTAAAAATACCCCTTTGTTTTTGCTCAACTATATACGTAGTATAAGAATTTTGACCGCCACGTCGTTCTTATGAATCTCGATATGTTTGGATAACTACGATGGAATAGAGCTATTCTAAGTAGAACTCCTTCTTATGATATGTCAGATAGAGAGGGACCAGTCACATAATAGCCCCTAGCCCTTTCCTTACGATGATTCATGCCTTGCTCGTGCCGTAAGAATTTCGTATGCAAATGAATTCACTTTTGGTATAGAATAAATGGGTGAAAGCCTAATGCATCAACTTGCGAGGGGTTCTGCTTTGCTACTTGCTTAGGTTTCCATCTATTGTATTTATCTACATTGGAATAAATTCATCCATCAAACCCGCCATTTGTATGCACCCGAATATATTCAATCAACCTTTGGCATAAGCGACTTCGTACTGCTATAGGCTTTAGTTAGGACTTAGATATGAACACCCCCTTTCGTTAGAATCCACCCTAAAGTTTCTTAGTAAACAGAGATCATTCAGTAATGACCTAGTCTTTTTCGAGACTTTAGGTTTACCTCTTTTGTTAGGTATCAACTTATCCATTATGATCGTATTTTGTACCCGTACTAAGAACTTAAGAGATGGAACTATGTCTCACTGAAGAGGTATATTAGTGCCTTATGCGGGAAATCCTTGCTGGACTTGTTGATCATATATCATTATTGGCGAAGCAAGCATACTAATAATCAACTCTCTTAAGAGAACAATTCCAGAAGAAAGACCCCAAGCCAGCCTAAGTAAGAAGGATGAACTAAAGTCAACTAATGCTTAAGACATCCAAGTTCAGACATCTAAGCCAGTTTTGGTCCTTCTGTCTGCCTCTATCTCAATAGCTTTCAAAATCGAGTAATTTTATTAGCTTACATCGGAGGATGGTCTAAAGCTGGCCCTTGCTATCAGTCAAACCAAAGGCACCCCTTCCTATCAGTCCAACCAAGGGCACCCCTTCCTAGTCCTCTTACTCGGTTGAGTAAACAAACCCGGATTCTAATATGGGTCGAGTAGTGAGTTCCACTTTCTCTTCCGCAGCATGCATAGTCTACTTTCATAGAGTCAACAAGGCCTTACATTTACCATTGTTCCCAGACCATAGCATAAACCACTATAGCAATAGCATAAAAAGAATCTGAATATTAGTAGGGAATGTTCCGAACTCCTAACCTCTAGACTGAAACTTCACCTGTCGTAGAACAGTAACCCATTATTGTAGAATCCTAGGTTTAGCTTTATAATACCAGAAGTTAGAGTGATAGCGCCATCAAAAGATAGAGTGTCAAATAGTCAAACTTTGATACCTAAATTCATTCATCCAAAGACTTTTCCATTCCCTGATCTGTGCCTCTTTGCTTTAACTAAGACTTTTTGAATAGTGGCTTGGCTAGATTTTGAGTTGGGAAAGATAAGAAGATATTGACCGATCCATTCTGAATGGGAAGAAGCACACTGCTTAAGATATAAAGTGCAGTGCAGCCACCCTGACTTTCGTCCTATCCTAATAATAGAATTGGATAATAGGTAAGCTCCAATACATAGTTCCTTAGTTAGACTATCAGTGATAATGAGAAGAACCTTCTTTAGAAAACCTCCTCGAAGAAATTTTGGCATCACTACCTCATGGCAAGCTTACTGAGTATCCATCAAATCCCTTTCCAAAGATTCATTCTGATTGGTTTTTGCCATGAACTCTCTTGGCAAAGTTAGGATCATCTTGTAATCCACCTTTTCCGGTAAGTTACATAACAGAACGTGAAACTTTGGCTCATTTTATTTATTTTTTAACCTGGGTCTGACTGCTTGACTCACCAACCTTCAAGTTTTCCTTCATTAGGTTATCTTCCGAAACCAAGCCTTTTGAAAGAAAGATCATCAGAAAACTCCGTTGACGAGGTCTGTCCCTTCTCCTGATTCTTGTGGTCTTTCCCAACCTTACCTTCTGCTGGGTACTTTACCATCAGACCAATATTCTATTTCTTCTCTACTTCAGTCTGTATTTTCAATTCCATTACCTTCTTCCTCAGCATCCTCTTTTTCTGGGTCTTTGTCAGCTTAGATGATTTCAGTTATGTTGGACTCTCTCCTACAGCCTCCTTCTCAGGTCTTAATTTTTATGCGGCATAAACCCATTGATCAATTTGTGGGATAGTAGACTGTGTTTGAAATAACCATTGTTTGCTATTCAATCAAAATTTCATAAGAGGAAAAAGCTTTTAACATGGGTCAGCGTATAGTTAACTCCATTCTATCTATGATGCATCGGATCAACTGAGAGAAATTCTTAGTAACTAGAGAGATTCTCCACACGAAAGACCCATCATATTCGAACTGAAAAAGGTGAATCGGACCAACACCTATCAACCACCAACAGGGAGTCGCTTTGGTTACACAGTTTGTTTAGCAGGTAGGCCGCCTTCCTACTTCTGCGGGCTAGTAGGCCATACCTTAGGGGGGTCGAGGGCTGCTATTGGTACTTTTGATTAGGCGAATCTCACCTGAAATAATCTACTTCGACTCCGCTACAGTCGCCACAAAAAGACTATTTCTCCTGCTATTAAGAATCAGGAAATACGAAGCTTTTTATCTTCTTTAAAACGTCCTTAAATTAAAGGCTTATGGAAAGCTCTTTAACGAATGACGTAAGATGATGCCCGAAATAAGTCAATAAACCTGGTATTCAATCTCTGTTGTTAGAGTTTTTGGGGTATTACTTACAAAGACGCATACATAAACTAGCCAAAAGCTCTATCTAAGAAAGTGGCTACTAGCTCAAGTACTGGTGAAAACTTCACTTTTAAGTAATAGGAGGGTTTTCTAACTAAGCCGAAGATATAAGCCGATGGTCCAGGTACAAGAGAAAACTTTATAAGCCGCTTACTCGGAACTTGTGCTTTCCAATCCATATCGCTTTCCTTTATAGTAGCAAAGGAGAATGCGATATTGATTCTGTCGGAGGTATACTACTTTTTTGATCAAATCAACCCACTACTCAACCGCCCATGTGTGTGTCTGAGTCAGTTCTGGCAGTCGCCTTCATTGAGTTAGGTTAGTGTGTTTTGCATACTTTTCTCGAAGCTCATATTGAAGCTCATCAGTTAAGAAGTTGTATTCTGCTAATCTAACTTTGTTCGAGTGGCTTGGTCCTCTGACAAGGATATCACTTTCTCTGCTTTAGTCCTAAAGTCCATTAGGTCAAGACATTTGTTTGATTAGATGATTATCAGGTGATACAGAAGACCTAATTAATGAGATTTGGGGTGGTAACGTTCTTTGTTACTTCTTCATTTCTTGTTCTAACTCCCATTAATAGAATGGGAGACCTACACTTGACACTTGCTATCTTGCTTGATGACTTTCTTTCATATTGGTTTCAAGTTCATACTCTACTCCCTAATCTAGAAAGGTCATATGTCAATTTTCCCAGGGTAGGAACTTCTACTTTTCTTAGTCAGAGTATGGGCTTGGGCTTCGGTTCGGGACTCTGAATCGATCAATCGAATGGGAAAACACCTTTCCTCTTTCTGTATCTCTTCTCCTGATTGGATCAGATATGTGAGAACCTTATCAGTCTAATAGTAAACTCCTAAATCTTTGTCTTCTAGTCCTGAGCATGTTTTTCATAGTGGATGCTCCACTTGGGTAGAAAGGGATGTTAGGTGGATAGCTATTGCTGGCCTAGGAAAGAGTTACATGTGGTTGGTCGTCAGATGCCACCGGTTCATCATTCAGACAGATGTGCGATATGTGAGATAGAGTGTCAACCTTTATAAAATCCATTTTTTCTTGCCTCTCACCAAAGTTCATACTAAACTAAATGGGAAAAGCTCCGGCTAGGGAAAGAAAGCAACCTTACGCATCACTTTTATTAATTCTACTTCCCTATTTTTTATTGATATAAGAGCTCGTTGTAGCGAGAGAGGGAAGAGGGAGATCAAACAAAGATGAAGTCTAAAATAATATTGGAATAATTCACTTCAAAACATAACAACTATTGAACATATTTTATTACAAGGAGAAAGACCGATCAGAGGTCAAAGGAGAGCATTAGCCAGTTAGAACTGTTTAGCACAATTGGTACAAAGAGTATTGAGCTAGTGCTTAGTAAAGATCACGTAGGGATCAAAGCAACCTTTTGAGAAGCCAAGAAATGTATGAAAATGTATGAATAAGAAGCTTTTCTAGATGCAGCAAGAAGAGGTCTTCCTGGGGTGAAAGCCAACGGGTGCCCAAGATGCCCCAATATCCCCTTTCACAAATGGTGTAAACTCAACCTAGTAATATGCATAAAAATGTCCAGAAAAAAAGCTGCCCATTTTGGAAGAAGACTAGCTATCATCCCAGAATGTAATCAAGGAGCGGATAGATCATTTAAGATCGAGGGAGTATACCAGGTGAGCTTCAGGCAAACTGTAGGAGTACATCAGGAATTGATTACTTTAAAATGAAGGAAAGATATGTAACTTTCTGTCGTGGTTACTCCATGCCTCTAACTCAATGAGGAGGAATCTGAGGATTCTTTGAACTCAGTTCAACTCATTTCATCTCATCATTCCCTCTTAATTATATTGTGTTATCGGTTAACTCATTTAAAATGACTCATTTTAATATCTCAGTTCTCAGATTCATGCACCTACGATTGAGCTTCACACTATGCCTTCACCATGGCCTGCCCGAGGAATTGGTACTAGAATAGGAAATGATCGATTACTTGACATAGTGTCTAGAATCAGCCTATTATATAAGAGAATTAAATAGGATTAGGAGGAGGGGGCAAAACCGCATTCTCTTGGCAGTCCTATCTGCGCAGAAGTTTAGATTCTTCCTCACAAAAGTAGAGTAGATGCAATCTAGATACGATCTGTTCATCCTTCTTGATGTATGCTATTTTTCATAGGCAATTCTATCAAAGGAGAATGTCCAGGGCTTGAAATAAGAAAGTGCGACCTAGACACCGAAAGGAAGGGGATTTCGAGCCGACTATTCGATAGAGAGGTTGAGTAGGATCCATATTTTGGGTAAGCGCGGGGGAGAAGAACCTATTAGGAAGGAAGCCTAATTAGGCACCAAAGACTCGGTGTCTTACTCTCCCCAGAGATGTGCCCTATGTAGATAAACATTTTTTATTTCCCCATTTGTGTAATCAGTTGTATGTGTTCAAATGAATAAGTAAGCCCCTTGGGTGAATGCTGACCTTTTTTTTTACCGGATAGGGAATTTGTAAGCTTCACATCTGGTCTATTGCTACTTCTTTTCCTAGTGGCTGTGGTACTCGACATCAACCTTCCTTGTAATTGAGCTCTTCATAAAATAGCTATGTGTTAAACAATGTCACCATTTGATCATGAAAATAGTGCATCGTCCATTGATTCTCTTATACATTTTCTAGTTCTTCTCTCTTATGAAATTTTGTTTTGGGAGCAGGAAATAACCTAGAAAGGTGCAAAACCCTAGACCATAGAATAGAGACAATGGTGCTGCTTCTGACTAGCCTACGAAGTGGTGCTAATTAATGATTTGCTCCTTCCGCTGAGACTTCTTGTTCTAGGGCTCGTGTTATCATTCCAAGTTCAAGAAGCTATCACAAAGGCGATAATCATACGGAGGTGTGCACTAAAGAATGGACTTGATTTGACCAATATGGTTTGGAGGTGACTCACTTGAATGGTTGCAAGCAGCCTATTCAACCCGAGGCAAAAAACCTGGTGTTCTTTCTGATCTCTATACATTTCACCGCTCCACCAGAAATTTCCTCTACCCCTACCATACTCCATCTCTGTAGTTTCCACCGCCTGCCCAGGGTTGAGCCATGGGATTTGATGGTGGACTTAAAAATCCACCTACAGACGCTTTACGCCTAATCATTCCGGATAATGCTTGTATCCTCTGTATTACCGCGGCTATTGGCACGGAGTTAGCCGATGCTTATTCCCCAGATACCATCATTTCTTCTTATCTAGGAAAAGAAGTTCACGACCTATGGGCCTTCTACCTCCAAGCAGAATTGCTCCGTCAGGCTTTCACCCATTGCGGAAAACTCCCCACTACTGCCTCCTGTGGGAGTCTGGGCCGTGTCTCAGTCCCAGTGTAGCTGATCATCCTCTCGGACCAGCTACTGATCATTGCCTTGGTAAGATACTGCCTCACTAACTAGTTAATTAGACGTGAGCCCCTCCTCGAGCGGATTCCTCCTTTTTCTCCTCAGCCTATGGGGTATTAGCAGTCGTTTCCAACTGTTGTTCCCCTCCCAAGCGCAGGTTCTTATGCGTTACTCACCTGTCCTCCAATGAAAACACCATTTCCCATGTTTCCCGTCTGACTTGTATGTGTTAAGCATGCTACTAGCGTTCATCCTGAGCAAGAATCGAACTCTCTATAAGATTCATAGTTGCATTACCTATAGCTTCCTTGTTCGTAGACAAAGTGGATTTGGAATTGTCTTTCATTCCAAGGCATAACTTGTATCCATGCGCTTCATATTCGCCCAGATTTCGCTCCTAGAAATATAGCCATCCCTGCCCCCTCACGTCAATCGCACGAGGCTCTTATCCATTCTCATTGAGAGATGGTGGTGCAGCAAATCCAACTAGAAAAACTCACATTGGGCTTTAGGATAATCAGGCTTGAACTGATGACTTCCACCACGTCAAGGTGACACTCTACAACTGAGTTATATCCCTTCCTCACCCCATCGAGAAATAGAACTGACTAATCCTAAGTGAAAGGGTCGAGAAACTCAACACCACTATTCTTGAACAACTTGGAGCTGGGCCTTTTTTTCGCACTATTACGGATATGAAAATAATGGTCAAAATCGGATTCAATTGTCAACTGCCCATATCGGAAATAGGATTGACTACCTATTATGAAGGAACTAGAGTTACATCACTTTTCTATTCAAGAGTTCTTATGCGATTCCACGCCCCTTTGAGAACACAAAAAAATGGAGAAATTCCTTTTCTTAGGAACACATACAAGATTCGTCACTACAAAAATGATAATGGTAACCCTACCATTAACTACTTCATTTATGAATTTCATAGTAATAGAAATACATGTCCTACCGAGACAGAATTTGAAACTTGCTATCCTTTTTCCTAGCAGGCAAAGATTTACCTTTGTGGAAAGGATGATTCATTCGGATTGACATGAGAGTCCAACTACATTGCCAGAAGCCATGTTGTATATTTGAAAGAGGTTGAACTCCTTGCTTCTCTCATGGGACACTCCCCTTCTTGCCGACCCCCTTTTCTTCTCGGTCCACAGAGATAAAATGTAGGACTGGTGTCAACAGTTCATCACGGAAGAAAGGACTCACTAAGTCGGGATCACTAACTAATACTAATCTAATATAATAGTCTAATATATCTAATATACTAATATATCTAATATAATATAAAATACTAATATAATAGAGAAGAACTGTCTTTTCTATATACTTTCCCTGGTTCCGTTGCTACCGTGGTCTTTATGCAATCGATCAGATTAGATAGATATCCCTTCAACATAGGTCATAGAAAGGATCTCAGAGAACTACAAAAGTACAAAATCCAGGATCTTTCAAAAAATGGATTCCTATTCAAAGAGTGCATAACCTCATGGATAAGCTGACACTAATTTGTCAATTTAGGATCCAAATTCAAGATTTTCCTTGGGAGGTATCGGGAAGGATTTGGAATGGAATAATATCGATTCATACAGAAGAAAGGGTTCTCTATTGATTCAAACACTGTACCTATGGGATAGGGATCGAGGAAGGGGAAAAACCAAATATTTCACATAGTACTTTTATCAATTTGATTTATTTTTTACCTTTCATTCAATGAGAAAATGGGTCAAATTCTACAGGATCAAACCTATGGGACTTAAGGAATGATATAAAAAAGAGAGGTAAAATATTTATGTTAAATAAATATGAAGTAGAAGAACCCAGATTCCAAATGAACAAATTCAAACTTGAAAAGGATCTTGACGTACCTCAAAGGTTATCTTGGCAAAGAGATTGATCAAGAAAGATCTTTTGTTCTTCTTATATATAAGATCGTGATTCAACCCGCATATGTTTGGTAAAGAGAATAATCTTATACTTTAAGAATAATAAAAAATGGAAAGTGTTCAATTGGAACATGAAAACGTGACTAAATTGGTCTAGGTACTCTTCGGGGCAAAGTGGAAGAAGAGAGGGGGATTCTCGAATGCGAAAAAGGATCCAATGAATTAGAAAGAATTCAACGAGGAGCCATATGAGGTGAAAATCTCATGTAAGTTTCTTTAGAGTAGCAGTAAGGGTGACTTATCTTCAACTTTTCCACTATCACTCCAAAAAAACCAAACTCTACCTTATGTAAAGTAGCCAGAGTACAATTAACCTCTGGATTTGTAATCACTGCTTATATACCCGGTATTGGCCATAATTCACAAAAAAATTCTATAGTATTAGTAAGAGGGGGAAGGGTTAAGGATTTACCCGGTGTGAGATATCTCATTGTTCGAGGAACCCTAGATGCTGTCGGAGTAAAGGATTGTCAACAAGGGCATTCTAGTGCGTTGTAGATTCTTATCCAGAACTTGTATCACTTGATGATGCCATGTGAATCGCTAGAAACATGTGAAGTGTATGGCTAACCTAATAACGAAAGTTTTAAAAGGGGACTGGAGCAGGCTACCATGAGACAAAAGGTCTTCTTTGTAAAGATATTTGATTCGGAACTCTTATATGTCCAAGGTTTAATATTGAAATAATTTCAGAGGTTTTCCCTGACTTTATCCGTGTTAACAAACAATTTGAAATACCTCAACTTTTTTGGAACAGGTCTGAGTCAAATAGCAATGATTCGAAGCACTTTTTTTTACACTATATTGGAAACTCAAGGACTTAATCGTATGGATATGTAAAATACAGGATTTCTAATCCTAGCAGGAAAGGGAGGGAAACATATACACAATTTAAAGTGAGTAAACAGAATTCCATACTCGATCTCATAGATACATATAGAATTTTGTTGAAAGTCGTATTCGATGAAAGTCGTATGTACGGGTTGGAGGAAGATCTTTCATATCTTTCGAGATCTACCCTACAATATGGGGTAAAAAAGCCAAAATAAGTGATTTTAGCCCTTATAAAAAGAAAATTGATTCTTTAACCAGAAAGAATTCAGTTCAAAGGAAGGATACCTATCCAGAAGTTTTCGAAACTCAATCATAGATGATTACATCATCAAATATTTGACCTTTTTGAACTCTGTCTCTAACTCACCAGAGGCCTGGGAGACAAAGAGAAGATGTGTACAAACGAGATATCCAGCAACAAGAAGAAGGAAAATGATTGAATAGAGGAACTCCAGAGTATTTGGCGATCTCAGATGTGTCGATATCAATGGTGACTCATTATTTCGATGAATCATTTCTTCGAACAGAAGAATATTATGTAAACACTTAATCGAGATCTCACTTATCAGATTCCATTGTGGAAGACAATTTTTTCTGACGAATTCACCATGAAAAGTAGATACAAATTTTTGATTGCTAATTGTTGTTCACCTCTGCCTCCCGATGCAGTTGACCCCTACCGGGACCTTTTTCCTTTATTCGATACAAGACTGGTCCCAAATTCTAGTTTGTTGAACTCACCTTTCATTTCTGTTAATCATTCATAACCCCTGAGTTGAAGATAAAAGACTTTACTAAGCAAGCTGTCTATCGGTCCCCAGTGGTTAATTGTGTCAACAGAGGCAAGGAGTACCACTGGACTATCCCACTAGTGATCCTACTTCAACATCATTCTCGTAATACATAAATTATCCATATTCTATAAGAGTGACAATCGTAGTGGAGATCGATGAAGATCTTTATTCAACAAAAAAGGGCAAGCACTGAAAGACAAGAATGATCGCCTCAGCTGACGCTAATAAATCTAAAGATAAAGAAGGAGGTGATGATGTGATTCCTTATGTACCTGTGTTTGTGTTACTTGACAAGTATACCTGTTAATCAGTTGACCTATCTTTATTTGTGGTTTATTCTAGGTCGGCTGACCCTGGTCTTCTTTGATTTTATGATATTCCTCGCTTGTCCGAGCTTTTGTACGCCGAAGCAAATGCTTAGATGAGAAGAAGTCAGTGAAAAAGTCAAAACAAAAAGGAAAAATAAGTCTCTTCCACTCCTCTAGAGGTTGAGGATGAGGAAGTGATAGGGACAATGATGCTCTTTTAAGATAAGATGATAGGGACAATGATGCTCTTTTAAGATAAGATGACTAATGGCTGAGTTACCGAACGGACACTTTGATCTTGATCGTGCAATCTAAGTCTCAATGAAGGACTATCGCACTGAAAGTTGTACTGAGACTGTCCCTACCTCTACCCTTATCAAGCTGGTTTACAAGAGTTTTGGCTTTCCCATTCGGACAAACTTCTATGGAATCAAATATCTTTCCTCTATTCTATTTTTATGCAGTCCTAACCTTGCTACTCTTACTTCAACTAGGATGAGAAATTCTGATCGTAACATACCCCTAGGGATATATTATTACTACTTGAAGCGAGCTACTTTAACTGCCAAAGGAGCGGGGCAACTCGAGTTAGACGAGAGGCAGGGATGTAATTTCAAAGAGGCTCAACCGGACCCAAGAATCGGACAGAAGACGCCACTGTGATACCTCTTTATCCATTCATCACACATCTGGGGATAGTATCTACCTTCTTTTATATGTCAATGATATTTTTCTCACAGGTAGTGATCAACAGGGAATACTTGATCTTATTTTGTTCTTGCATGATCATGAAAATATGAAAGACGTCGGGCCTTCTCCACAACTTTCTTAGTATGGAAGTGTATCAGCAGGGGTGAACTCTTATCCTTCGTCAACAAAAATATTCCCTAGATCTATTGCCTCATGCAGACATGCTTGATTCTCGTCCTTTGGCCACTCCTCTAACTGTGGAAAAGGGCTGATTGAACTCTATCAATGACCTCTAAAATATCTTTAAGGACAGTAAGTCAGTTTGATTTCTTTGGATTCGTGAACCTAGGATTAGCATCCGATGGTTTTATTCCATTGCCTGCCTCATAATATGGAGGTTGAGATCACATGTCGAGTTGTAAAGACCGACGCGTGCAGTAGGACAAAGATTTCTTCATCAGGAGAGCTAGATCTGGCACTAACTAATAAAGAAAGGATGGTGACGGTGGATAGTGTAGGCTTGCTTCGCCCTATTACTCCTGCTCCAAAAGTCGTCGCTCAAAGGCAGAATTTCTTACAAGCAGAATTCTTTGTAATTGAAGCTAAATATCAAGAATCACCAAAGGGAAAAAGATGTTGAAACCTACCATTTCATTTAGGCTTAGTTCCCTAGTATAGTTTTCAGGGAGAAAAGAGAGGGAATGAAAATGCTTTTTGATCTTCTTGGTTCACTGTCTATCTTTATCTGGGATTGGTCAATCCTTATTCTTATGATTATGGGCTCAGGAATAGAGTCATTGGGTAGGGAGCACACTATAGTTGGGGACTGAGTGAGTGAAGGTGCCAAGGTCGGTCACTCTCAGAGGCCTGGGCATACCTGTGTGGCTAGCCCAACCCATCTACCCAGAACTAAGCAATAGTGGAAAAGTCAGGAATATCAATAGGCAGCTCATTAGATCTTAACCAGGCTTTTTTTTTGCTTTTATACCATGATTAGATGGAACTACACCTAAATGAACAGTGCTAAAGAGGAACTCCACCCTGCCCTAACCTAATCGTTTGAAATTCAACCTTTTAACAGTGTATATAAACCAGAAGTAGTTATAGATGAAGACAATAAGTTATTATCTTATCTTCATTTTATTTAAAGACCTTGTGGGGGTGGGAATAAGAATTTAGATAAGCTATGACTCCAGCATAAAAAAGAGCACATTAATCCTAGAGCTGTGGATGATTGAGAGAGCTAGCTCTAAGATCTTTTTCATAGTTTCCCTTTAATAAGTTGTACTCATTGGTTTTGATGAGAAATGATTGGGATAAGGATAGTGCACCATCCATCAATCCAATCATATTATATATATCTACCCCATCCTTCCAAGTAAGAAGTTAGCCTTCATTTAATAGAATACCATCCTAAAAGAGAATCAGTACTTGGGAATACAATGATTCTATCCTTCCAAAAAAATACTCATTTTATAGAGGCCAAGACTTTTCTGAAGAAGCCATCAATCCCTTGAAGATGCTATCCATATATTATGACTCTTTCAATCCTAGGTCTATCCTTAATAAAAGTCCAACCAATAAGGCATCCTTGTCAACAATCCTATGGTAGCGGTTCCTTCGAGTAAGAAAAAAGGTACTCTTTCCCATGTTTGGTGAATTCCATTATATGCAGACTGCCTGGCAGTCTTTCAGTCTTAGTACTATAGTGGCTGACCAGAAGAAAATCCATCTTTATAGGTAAGCTATCGAGCAATCAACTTACCATCCCTCAGACGGTTAGCCAAGTACAAGTCGCTCTGCCTCTAACTCCGTATATAGTTTCCCATCTCCCAGTGGAGCTGAGCTATCTACTTCTCTAAGATCTGTTCCTAAGGATCCAAATCAATATGCATTAGAGTGTGAAGCAAATTACCCCGGCCATCGATCTAATGCTTTTCCATCTATCTTCGATACCATCAAAAGTGGCATAAGAACCACCTGGATTCCATTCATTTGATCTGTCTACTTTGTCCGAATCAAGTAGGTAGGCTCCATATTATTCTATTTTTCCGCTGTCCAGGGCTGTACCTTTCAGAACAAGGCCTTCTTTATCAGAGCTAGGCGAGGTTTGGAACCCTACCATCTATTCTATATGCATCTCAATTGCTTCGCACCTCTGCTTGGAAACCTCCATACAACGCCCCTTGTTTTGTTCTAGCCGATAACCATCTAACAATATTCTTTCATATAATAAGATAGATGCCTTCATCCCACCTATAATATAAGTGGGTGTGAAAGCCCATCTGCGCTTGCCAATGACCGAAAAGAAAGAGCTCTACTCAAAGAAAGGTTTGAACAATGGATAACAGAACTTTATACAGCACTTGTATATCGCTCTTATAGTATAACATTTTTCTTATGGTCAGAGGTAGAGAGACCTGAAAGAAGCATTAAAGAATAGAAAGGAAAAAAGAATAAGAAGTGCAGCTATCTCCCCCTCACAACATCAGTTTATCGCACAATATTTGCGGTTTACTTCGTCACACTCTCAATTAACAGAAGGGGTATGGTTCAACCTCAGTCTATAGGCTCTCGATCTTTATCTACAGGGTGCTTTTTACTATCCCTTTCCCCCTTTATTTTGAATGCCAGGGATGGAAAAGCAAAAATCATATCTCGGTGCATGTACCGTATTGCTATCCAAACGAAGATTAATTACCTACCGACCATGTTAGTTCTCTATGTTGGGAGGCTTTACGCTATTGATAGGGGAAGTTGATATGCGAGATGGACAAAGTCGGCTTCATCTAATACTTGCTCTTATCTTTCAAAGAATGTTTTTAGTCTTTTTCCCTATCTGTCTACTGAATAATAGCTTAGGAATAGGTCCTTGCCTAGTGGTTTTGGAATAGATCAATCCTTGCTTTGGCTGTCTCCTTCCATTCTTATCTTACATGTGCATTTCTGATTTAATTGCATAAGCCCTAGTTTTGACTGACGCAGTAATCCTTCCCTCACATTGGATTCGCTTTTACCACCCTCGCTTCCTTCTTGTACTAGATTTTCCCATGAATTCCCCCTGAAAGCGAGAATGCATTATATGCCTTTAAAATTAAAAAAATGCTGGAAAAAAGAGAGAGCTCCTTTTTTTCTAGCTTTGGTGTGAGGAATGAAAATCCTAGTCTATACGAAGGACTATATATAAAAAAATAGTTTGCCTAGAATCCCAAGTTAACTCCCCTCTCCTCTGAGGCCGATCGCATCTACTTTTTGAGCCCCTCGCCTTTGAGTACGGCAGCATCTCAGACATAGACCGAATTAGGGGCCTAAACTCTTGAGTAGATTGCCCATGGAAAGGAGATTACTCCAAGATCTGACTCCCCCTGTGTAGGAGTTTGGGAAGGCCATAAGTAAACAAAGAGCGGTAGAAGAGAATAAAGTATTGAACCCATTCTTTTCTTTCATAGCTGGAGCAAATTGAAGGAGACGTCGTGCAAGTCAAAGACTTTGACAGGTGCTGGTAGGCACACGTCTAATAAGGGCTCAATCCTGAGAATCAATCCCAATCAAATCTATGGAAGGGAGACCCTCTATCCTCTTAATCTTTAGAGTAGATATTATATATAGGATAATCAGTCCACTGTGGTGCCCAAGACAAGGCAAGATGAATAGGAATATTGAAGAGACATAAGGCTCATCTAAGGTAAGGAAAGACCCTGACCATCTAGGTCACCAATCTTCTTTTTTAAGGAGTCGGGGACGATCGAAGAGGCAGCAAAATAGGAACTTTCGATCAGGGAGAGCTCAACAAGGTCGAGACCAAGATGATGGATATTCCAAAGAGATCGAAGAAGATGAATGAAGGTTTATACCTACCCCTAACTGGAACTATAAATCCAATCCCATCTACATAGATGTTCCTATCCACAAGATGAGGGAGTTATCTCTTACTGTTAAGCCGTCTTCAACTCTTATTTCTTTACTCCTTTCTACATCGGGGCTGATAATTGGATAAAATCTCCAACAATAAAGAAAGGGGGCATATAAATTGGGTTTTTGGCTCGCAATAATGATAGGGTCCTGATGGAGAACTAGTAGACCTATCTATCCACCTCTCTTGACACAGTATCTTGAGTACCTATGATGGTGACCACATCTACAGGCATATGATGTTTGAACATAGAATTGAGTCCTTGTGCATGGGCAAAGCTAGGTGATCTTATTTTATGATGGTAGGGACGATTTCTTCCATTACTAACTAAAAGGACACCAAATTCTCCTTTAGGTGCTTCAAATGCGGTATAGGTAGAAGGAGCTAGTATGAAAAAACCTTATGTATAAGGTTCTAACTGGTGAATTGAGGTAGAGTAGACCAATGATCCTATAGTAATTTGGCCGGCTATTGAAAAAAAAATCTTGCATTTGCTTCCCCTATTATATAACCGGTCCCATCTCTCTCCAAACATAACATGGTAGTTTCCCATTATAATGCTTTCTATCTATAGATTAAGCCATTACCAAGGAGCTAATTCATTCAGAATTCAGTTGACTGCTTCCATAGAGAAGGCGGAGCATCCTTGGCTCAGCATTATAGGACATAGGGCTTTGGAGCTACTATAGTGCTTCGCTAACTCAAAGGACCTCACTATGAGATCTAGCTTCGCTAATGCTCGGCTAAGTCTTAAACCTTCGCGCTGACCGTTCGCTTTCTCAGTAGTAAAAGTTCTTCTCTTTGCCCCTTAACCTTAAGTAGAAGGACAAGAAAGAGATTATTGGTTTTCTTACTCCTGCTTCCTCATCTGCGCTCATCAAGCCAACTTTGCTCTTTGGGAGGTGAAAGAGCGGTTGAAGCTTGATATACCCCAGAACAATATATTTTTGTTACCACGAGATATATTTGCAGCTGCCGATTATTTGATTGGGCAGAAATTTGGAATGGGTGCACTTGACGATATGAATCATTTGAAAAATAAACGTATTCATTTAGTAGCAGATCTTTTACAAGATCAATTTGGATTGGCTCTGGTTCATTTAGAAAATATGGTTCGGGGGATTATATATGGATCAATTCGGCATAAATTGATACTAAAACCTCAGAATTTGGTAACCTCAACTCCATTAACAACTACTTATGAATCCTATTTTGGTTTACACTCTTTATGTCAAGTTTTTGATCGAACTAATCCATTAACACAAATAGTTCATGGGAGAAAATATTGTTATTTGGGCCCTGGAGGACTGACAGGTCGCTCTGCTAGTTTTCAGATACAAGATATCCATCCTAGTCACTATGGATGTATTTGCCCAATTGACACATCTGAATGAGTCAATGTTGGACTTGTTAGATCCTTAGAAATTCATGCGAGGATTGGTTATTGGGGGTCTCTAGAAAGTCGTTTTTATGAAATTTCTGAGGGGTCAACCGGGGTACAAATGCTTTATTTATCACCAGGTAGAGATGAATACTATATAGTAGTGGCAGGAAATTCTTTAGCCTTAAATTAGGATATTCAGGAAGAATAGATTATTCCAGCTTGATACCGTCAAGAATTCTTAACTATTGCATGGGAACAGGTTCATCTTCAAAGTATTTTTCCTTTTCAATATTTTTCTATTGTAGCTTCCTTCATTCCTTTTATTGAACATAATAATGCGAATCGAGCTTTAAGATTTCTAATATGTAACATCAAGCAGTTTATCTTTCTCGCTCTGAGAAATGCATTATTGGAACTGGGTTGGAACGACAACAACTCTAGATTAGGGGGCTCTTGCTATAGCCGAACGCGAGGGAAGGATCGTTTAAACCAATACTAACAAGATTCTTTTAGCGGGTAATGGAGATATTCTAAGTATTCCATTAGTTATATATCAATGTTCCAATAAAAAAACTTGTATGCATCAAAAACTCCAGGTTACTCAGGGTAAACGCATTAAAAAGGTACAAATTTTAGCAGATGGTGCTGCTACAATTGGTGGCGAACTTGCTTTGGGAAAAAATGTATTAGTAGCTTATATGCCATGCGAGGGTTATAATTCGGAAGATGTAGTACTTATTAGTGAGCGTTTGGTATATGAAGATATTTGTACTTCTTTTCACATACGGAAATACGAAATTCAGACTCATGTGACATGTCAAGGCCCTGAAAAAGACACTAATGAAATACCGCATTTAGAAGCCCATTTACTCCACAATTTAGCCAAAAATGGAATTGTGATGCTTGGATCTTGGGTAGAGACAGGTGATATTTTAGTAGGGAAATTTAAACACCAGTCGTGAATGAATCTTCGTATGCCTAGGAAGATAGATTGTTACGAGCTATACTTTGTATTCAGGTACCTACTTCAAGAAAAACATATCACAAATTACCTATAGGTGGAAGAGGGCTGGTTATTGAAGTGAGGTGGATCCAGAAAAGGGATGTTCTAGTTATAATCCCAAAACGATTCATGTATATATTTCACAGAAACATAAAATCAAAGTAGGCAATAAAGTCGCTGGAAGACACAAAAATAAGGGTATCATTTCCCAAATTTTGCCTACACAAGATATGCCTTATTTATAAGATGAAAGATCCATTGATACGGTCTTTAACCCATTAGGAGTACCTTTACAAATAAATGTAGGAAAGATATTTGAATGTTTACTAGGGTTAGAGAGAGATCCTTTTTCACAAAATACAACAATTGGGCTTGAATTCTTGCCATATTATCAAGTTGATCTACCGCTATTTTACTTTGCACGTTCTAGATAGGAGCGCATCCTCATAGAGCGAGGGGCAGAAATGATCAATAGAAGACTAGAGCGCGAGCTAGCTGATCTACCAATATGTCCTTGATTCCTTTGAGTATGAGCGTATCCTCAAAGGTTAGATTTCACCACCTTTATCTACCCAACTAGTACTATTTGATCTACAAAAATCCAACCAGGAAACTTTCTCTCCCCCAGAAAACCCTTTATCCCCAAGCCCCTTTACTAGGTTGGGCAATCTTTCGTGCCCCTACTCCTAAGAAGTTGCTGGTCGGGATGGCGGAACTATTGCTCGAGAAGTAAGAAGTTAATCCTTGTTTAGTCATAAGGATAATAGTTCTTCTTAGGTCAGGGGTGGCCGGACCGGGGGTTACCCACAATTGGTAATGGTACAGCCAGAAGAGGAGTAGGGGAGACAAGGTTAGGCACTGGGTAGTGTAGTGCATCTATTTTGGGTATAGAGGTGATGAGGGGTGCTAACTCGGCCACCCAACCCAGCAGGTCAGGGTCAGGCCGGCCTTAGGTTTGAATTTTTTCACCTTTCTTGTGGATCATCCTGTGGTTACCGGATGATGGGAATAACAAAGAAGAAATTTGGAAATGAAAATGACATGTCAATATATGAATTGTTTCATTATTCATTAATTCCGGGTCTTTTCGTTCCATTCACTTATAATAAGAAACAACCACCAGTGTTTGGTGCAGCACTTGCATTTTGGTGTATTCTTCTTTCATTCCTTGGCCTTTCATTCCGTCATATTCCTAATAACTTATCTAATTACAATGTATTAACCGATAATGCACCTTTATTTTATAAAATATAAGGGAGATGGTCTAATCATGAGCGAGTATTTTATCATGGTGTCAGATCCTAAGTTTTGATGGATTCCTTCTTTGTTACTAGGGTCAACCCCTAAGCCATAATGTCTCAAAACGAGGAGCGTTCAGCTACTTAGCTGTAAGTAGAGGAGGCCATAAAGAAAGTTTTTTGTATTCCTTTGTTTCAAACTTCATGAAGAACTCCATTTTATCTCTCCCTCGTTACAAACAAAAAAAGTGGAATGAAATACTAGTTATACACTCCCTTCGTTCTACGAACCCTTGTTGATTCTGAACTTCATTCACGAAGGAACTGAACTTTTGATGGGCCAGCGCTTTTTTATGGCTACTTTACCCTGAAAAGAAAATAAGCTTTGCAACTCTGGGTGCTAGGCGCTCCCGTTGTTTGTCAGAAGGAAAAAGGATGTTTCATGTGGCACGAGATGATAAATAGAGAGCTTTGTCTATCAATGAACAGTGGATTGATGAAGCTCTTGGCATTGCTTTGTTTATTTCCCCTTTCCTATCAGCGAGTTCCAATCCTTGTGTTCGAAATTTCTTCCTTTGTACTGAATTGCTTGAAGAATCAAATCTTGTTCCACAAGATCCTATATCAGCTATACATCCTCCTTGCATTTATGCCGGAGACATCTCCAGTGCTATGGTCTTTGGCTTATGTAGATCAAAAATGATGAATAGGATTGTGGCACTCCACTTGCTGCCAATACGAAAGGATGCCACTAAAAAAAATGGAACACTATTTTGCTCTGTTAGATGCGTCGGATCCTGTATAACAAGCGAGCTCTTTACCCTCTAATTCAAATATGTGGGCGTAAAATGCTATCCTACTTTATTGTTACGTAATAATAGAAGCATGCTTATGCTGCTTTGGTGGTGCTTTTTTACCCTCTTTTCGCTCTGCACAGGAGTGCTAGTAGACACGGGAAGGGAGCAGGCAAAGCGTGTCATTCTTAATGGAAAGAAAGATACTACTACTTCTCCTCTTTGTTGGATCACCAACGCGAACATAGTGGTATTTGACCAGGACCAGGAACCAATTCAAATTTGGATCTTGACATATCGGTGGTTTTTAACCATAGGCATTTTGATAGGAAGTTGGTGGGCTATCATGAATTAGGTTGGGGTGGTTGGTGGTTTTGGAATCCTGTAGAAAATATTTCTTTTATGCCTCGGGTATTAGCCACAACTCGTATTCATTTAGTAAGGCTACCCCTTATTCATTTTTTGACCTTGTTTCTTAATATTGTTACTTTTCCATGCTGTGTCTCAGGAACCTTTTCTATACAGCCCGGATTGCTATCTCCCGTTCATAGTTTTGCTAGACATGATACACGAGGAATAATTTTATGGTGGTTCTTCCTTCTAATGACCGGCTTATCTATAATTCTTTTCTCCCAAATGAAGCAGTAGGCATCGGTCCGTAGAACCTATAAAAAGGAGATGGTTATTGTGCGAAGTACTTTTATTCACCTACGTCATTCAGCTCGTGCACAGAAGGTGGGTCTCATAGTCTTCCAGGACTGCTCTGGGGGCTTCTAGTACCGATATGAGTAGTGCACATGTCTGAATATGTTCTCACAGGGCTGGAAGGAGTGCACACCGAGTTAGATAGATAAAAAGAGGGTCCTGTTAAGTCGGTCCACTAACACTTTATCTTCCTATTTATAAGCCACAACCTAGTTCAGAGTTTCCAATTTACCATAGAGGAACTACTTCCTGCGTCTGTGGCCATTGCAGCTAAACTAAAGGAGGAAGGAGGAGGGGAAGTGTGGTGGACATCAAATGGATTAGAATTTTCTAAAAACAAGAAGAGGATCAATTTCTCTTTGATTTGGTTAAGGCAAAAGATAGATATTAGAGAATAAATTCTAATGTAAGACTGATTTTTCCTTAGGTCATCGGGTAAAGTTTAATAGTTCCAAGCTAAACGTACTAAATCAATTAGCTTATTACTATTGGAAAATTCAATTCATTTCGTGAAAATATTTCGTACTCATATTAGCTATCTACGATAAAAGTAGAAGAAAGGTCTCCGCTTTTTTCAAGGAAAGTCTAAGTGCGTAAAGAGTCCTCATAAAATAAACAACCCAGTGCCGTAGTCTTCCAGGTGAGTAATAAACAGTCTATAGGTAGAGGAGGCCCCTTTCCTAATCAAACTCTTTCCCCCTTAATCTGCATCTGAATATGGAGTAAGGATGAAATAAAATGAAGAAGTGATGTAGTAAATAAACTATGATGAAGTGTGTCAACAACATATTCCAAAATATGCTTAACAACAACAAGATGCATGCCAAGGTCGTACATGACACGCTTAAATTGCTCTTTGCTATAGCTCAAAAAAATGGAAAACCAACCCATGAAATTAAGAAAGAAGAAAAGAACTAAATCCAATGCTATTGATTTACCGCGTAAGTATTTGTGCTCTCCAAGAAAGCATTAAGATCCCCTGTTCTATGTCATTAAGATCAAACCTATAAGACGCACTAACAGATACTGTCACAGCTAATTTATGTGCTAGTGTAGTAACTACAGTTATTGATTCAATTACCGGTCCTTTATCTTCAGTTAGAAGACCCTCAAGGCTGACTTCTTTTTGTTACCATGCTTCTACCCAAAGGTTATTAGTTACCAATGAAGACATGAATCCACGTATTGAATCTGTACAATTTCTCAATTTTGACTGCTGGTGGAAGTATAACTATTGTCCATAGTCAACCTTACTTCGGTACAAAGGATTGATGTGTCACGTTAATAACCATAGGATTGCTCCACTATAAAGGCCAGGCATTCATTACTACGTATATAATTACCAGCATCTCTGTTTTCCCTGCTCGGATATAAGATGAAATTCTTAAAGTTGGGAGTAAAGTATAAGTAAAATCTCAGAGATTGCCTCCTCTTCTAGGATCACTCTCTTAATTTATTCAATGCTTTGAAAGAATAGGAGCAGCAACCAAAGAGAGTGCATTAGTTCATTTCATGCTACGATGTTGTCTCCCTATCTCTTGGTTGAAGCAGGGATAAGACCCTATAGTCTCTATCAAGTGCTCTTCCAGCTCGATATCGGTATAAGTATCAATCTCTTTCCTTTTCTGTGTATGAGTTGAATTTTGAGTAATCGATGAGACTAGTAAGGAATATCCAATTGGTATAACCCTTTTATTTGTTCTTTTTTAAATGCTTGAGGGTCTTTTTTCAATGTCAATGCTTTGGGTACTACTAGGAATAACATAGTGAGAAGTCGTTCTGCTCTTTCCATTTATCCCTAACAATAACAAGTAAGAGGGGGTGCTAAAGTTCAAATCCGTAGTGATCTCTATTGATGTATATAGTGTGTCACATTAGGTAACTTGACTTATTTCCATCAATGAAATAAATCAATCTCGGTATGTCATGAATTCATGTTGTACACGACTCTATTTGGGTTAGTCCAGGTTCGTTATGAAGTTCCATTTCCAATTTCAATTTTCATGTATATTGATGTGATTGTTCTGCAAGTCGACTTTAAACTAACTTGCTAGCATAGAATTGCAACAATAAGGAATGGAGGTTTCGGTCGCAGTAAATGTCTTAAAGCTAGACTTGAAGCATGCTTCAAGTGGGAACTGTCTCATCCATCTAAATAGGACAACTGAATGTATGTCGCTGACTAGTGTGACCGGTTGATTAGTGGCCATGATTAGGATGCACATAAACTGAGCTATTCACGGGAAAAAAGGTCAAAGGTCCATATTCGAATCGTGGACATCAACAAACACTATGTCTTCCTTATTATAGGGATAATTGAAAGGAAGATTAGTGAATATTGTTACTCTTACTTTATTATGGTGGTTAGGATGTTGTATTCACAAGTGGATGGTGCTTGGAAATACAGAGGGAATGGGTAATTCATCGAGCTGGAACTCTCGTCACTACGGTGAAACCAACTCCAGCCAGTATCCTATCAGAATGTGGAACCGGTTCATTTTATGAGAACACATACATCCACAACGGCAAGTCAGTACTGTCTTGCACTAATATATGCGACCCAATTCACTGGTATGGGAAGACCAATCCTCTCATTACTAAGGGTGAAACAAATTCACGTATCGCACGTTGTTGGACCTTCTTTAGCCCCGATTGGCCTATAACAAATATAAAATACATACTCACACCAAACAACATGTGTTAGAAAATACTAATTCACAAGGAAAGCGATGTCATCTTCCCATTAGAAAGAAGACGGGACTCATGCAAACAAAAAAGTGCCTTTTCACTCTAGTTTGATCGAGGGGCCGCAACTAAGATTAGAGGGATAAACTTTCCCATTATTAGAACAAACATTTTATTTCCAGGGTTCCTCTCTTCTTTTTTACTTTATTTTTTACGAAATGCAATTTCGGACGACTGGAGCGAAAAACCTCTCCCTACAATTGGAGAAGTAGAAAGCCATTTCTACGGGCATGGAACTGTGATGAATGAAGTAAGAATTTTAGGCTAGGGCCTAAGAATTTACATCTAGGTGCTTGTCTAGTTCCCGGTGAGACTGTTAACTTTGCAAAGGCCCGAGGTTCCCGCCTTCTTTGCTTGAATCTCAGGGATTCTTCCTTCACCCACTTATGAAATTGAATCAAGTAGTCTCGCCGCTAGTATCCATGCTACCTTCTTTGGCCCTGCCTTACACACCTCATTTATCCTGCCTGCCACCCTTGGAAACATCCTTCCTTAGCTTTTACCCTCCCACAGGAAACAAAATTCTTTAATATGAAGCTCCATACTCTTGTGAAAACGTACTACAATGTCTCAACCACCCGCCTTTCCCTTCTTTTGTTTTTTCTTGACCCGAAAATGCCCGTTAACTTATCATCGAGGATCCCAATATGACTTTCTCATAATTTATTAATGTTGGGGTTCTTTTTAATTACCTTTCTATCTATGAAAGAAATGAATCAAAAATCAAGATGTCAATGAAAATGTATTTTATCCCCTATCACACGGAAAGGGAAACCTATAGTTTGTTTGATAGGCCCGAAAATGCTTCTTATTGGTTTCCTGCCCCCTATCGATGTGAATGGATTTTTAGACTAAACCCAAGACCATGCTCTTCCCTTTTGAGTCTGATCTTAGGTGCCTATCCCGAAGAAGGAAATACGAGGTATAGAAAAGGCTAAGGCGATGGAAGCAAGACTGAGTCCCTGTGGGGAAGGCCTATTTTGCTTTGATACGAAGGAGTTCATTATCTTCTTAGTAGGCTGCTTCTTGATTCAGTATTTGTATTGGATTTCTTTTTTGATTTAATATACTTACGAGTAGAAAATATGCAATAGAGACATATCGGCCAACCCCTCTCTCCATTTTAAAAACTAGACATCAAAATGCCTTGCGCTCACAGCCCCTTCTTCATGTTGAAGTGAACCGTGGCAGAAGCTCGAGGTGGGAATGAATCCTTCTTGTGCTCTTTAAAATCTTTCATCAACTTTTGGGTTCTCCCAGGGAACTCACCATTGGGATTCAGAAATATCTGTTTCTGCTTTTCAGGCACTACCTGTCCGCCATTTCACTCGTCCTACCCCTGTCTTTTGCCATATTTCCCTTATGCTCCTTCCCTTGCCAATGGATCAGAATATTTTCCAACAACGTCCAAGACTCTATCATCCCAACCCCCTACGACTGAGGAATCAAACATTAAGAGATAGAATAAGGCAAGGGGCACTCTAGTTAACTAATAGATAAGGCACCCGCAAGCAGGGACCGAAGAGATAGAAAAAGGGAAGACACGCCAATCGACCCGAATAGATAAAATATAGGAGAATCGGTGCACCCAACCATAAGATAAGAAGAAAAGGCCATTTTGGATGCCTTCCGTTTCGTTCGCCTCTTCCCACAAGAAATGACGTAAGTAGTAGTGCCCTTTTTGGCTAGTTATAAGAACTCAACAGTTGAGAAGACTCGACTCATATCAAGAGTAAAATCTCCTGGCTAGCTCTAGAGCACACGGCAGTTGGTACAACTTCGCCATCGATCACCATTAAGGACGATTTGGCTTGTGTTCATTGAATTGGCTCCAGAGAAGGAAAGCAATGAAGGAGCTTTTTATTTGGGTCCACTTGATGAGTATCCCTTGAATTTATGTCCTACAAGTGCAAATCCTTCCATTTGGGCGGGTTGAAAGCACCATAAAGGACTATGATCTCTTTTGCCAGAAAAGAAATTGCACAAATTCTGCCTCTTTTGATCCCAATTTCCCACTCTTTCTGTGAGGCAAAACATTACCACACTACACTGTACTTCGACATAAGAGAAGAGGATTGGGTGCTTTATATCTTCGGGATAGGAGTTAGCGGTCCTCTTTAAGAGAACTTCAATCTAATACTCATTATGGATCAACTCATGTTTCTACTCTATTTCATTATGAGGATGTATCACATCAGGATCCGTTGCTCAAACCGAATCACGACAACATTATGGAGGTTCCTGGATTATGTGAAATAATAGTAGTACCAAAGACAACACCTTTTATCAAAAATGGAAAATTGTCTATGGAAATTTCATGCGGTCAGAAATTAATATAGACATAAAGGGCTTCAATAGGAAAGTCATTTTGATCCAAGCCATTCTTTGTGTCAAATAAAGACAAAAAAGGATATGCGAGTGACCTAGCATGACAAAGCACTCTCCGAGGGCATAGAATGTCACATTTTTTGGTGAGAATATCCACAGTAATGTCTCTCTTAGATTCTTCACTCGAAATAAAGGAAAGGTCAATTCAATTCTTGATAGAAACAGAATTTTGCGAATTCTCCCCCGAACTGGAAGATCATTTCGAGATTTTCAAACATATTCTAGGGTTCAATGTTACTATTGTAACTTCGGTCAACAAACAAGATGAGACTTTACCACTGTGGAGTGGCTTTTTGCAAAAAGATAAGGGGAAAACTCAGTAATATGTCGGAGAAGCGAAATATACGAGATCACAAATGCAAATTGCTCGTGGCTAGGCTAAATATGAATTGAGAAAATTTTTTTATAAAGACCTTTGTAAAATATCCCGATCTTCCTATTGATATGCGAGACAAACATTATTAGTTGTTGTCCAAGTTGCCAACAAATAGTGCCTTTGTACGAGTCAGAAATCGATGTATTTACACCGGTCTCCCTCGCTCCGTATATGAGTTCTTCCAAATTTCTCGTATCCTTTTTCGTGGATTAGCATCTCGAGGTCCTTTGATGGGCATACAGAAATAATCTTGGTAGCAGCCACCAAACCAATAGAACATGGGTTAGCTCCGCAGCAGGTCTACAAGCAAGGTAAGTAGGTCCATTACCAGCTGTCTCCGGATCGAAAAGACCTAACAGACTAATCCCTTATCTAGGATTGTAGATGCTAATGGGGCAGGAATCGAAGTAGGGGACCCCTCTACCACCTGTGTCTATCTCCTTTCAAGTATGCTCCCCAGACATAGAATACGTACAGGGTAGTACTCTTAGAAAGATAGAATATCACCACGTAAACATAACATTACATTAAGTTACAAATGTAACTCCCGAAGGATCGACCACTACTCTAAATATAGTATGGC
>NC_061122.1:40667592-40830402 GCF_002878395.1 Capsicum annuum | reverse complement strand
CCAATGACTCTCTCTTCTTAAACAACCTATATCCTCTACACTTAATCAGCATTTGATAGATTATCCAACCCCGAGCAATCTTAGTTATTGGTGGGCGTTCGGTTCGTTAGCTGGTATTTGTTTAGTCATTTAGATAGTGACTGGTTTTTTTGAGCTATGCATTACACCCCTCATGTGGATCTAGCTTTCAACAGCGTAGAACACATTATGAAAGATGTTGAAGGGGGCTGGTTGCTCCGTTATATGCATGCTAATGGGGAAAGTATGTTTTTCATTGTGGTTTACCTTCATATATTCAGTGGTCTATATCATGCTAGTTATAGCAGTCCTAGGGAATTTGTTCGGTGTCTCACAATTGTAATCTTCATATTAATGATTGTGACAGGTTTTATAAGATATGTACTACCTTGGGGTCAGATGAGCTTTTGGGGAGCTACAGTAATTACAAGCTTAGCTAGCGCCATACCTGTAGTAGGAGATAGCATAGTGACTTGGCTTTAGGGTGGGTTCTCTGTGGACAATACCACCTTAAATCATTTTTTTAGTCTTAATCATTTACTCCCCTTTATTCTAGTAGGCACCAGTCTTCTTCATCTGGCCGCATTGCATCAATATTGATCCAATAATCCATTGGGTCTACATTTCGATATGGATAAAATTGCTTCTTACCCTTATTTTTATGTAAAGGATATAGTAGGTTGGGTAGCTTTTGCTATCTTTTTTTCCATTTGGATTTTTTATGCTCCTATTGTTTTAGGTCATCCCGATAATTATATACCTGCTAATCCGATGTCCACCCTTCCTCATATTGTGCCAGAATGGTATTTCCTACCGATCCATGCCATCCTTCATAGTATACCTGAAAAATCGGGAGGTGTAGCCAAAATAACACCAGTTTTTATATGTCTGTTGGCTTTACCCCTTTTTAAAAGTATGTATGTACGTAGTTCAAGTTTTATCCAGATTCGCCAAGGAATATTTTGGTTTCTTTTGGAGGATTTCTTACTACTAGGTTGGATCGGATGTCAACCTGTGGAGGAACCCTTTATTACTATTGAACAAATTTCTCCTTTAGTTTTCTTCTTGTTCATTAACATTACGCCAATTCTGGGATGAGTTGGAAGAGGAATTCCTAATTCTTACATGGATGATATTGATCACACCTGATTAGTGAGAAATTCAGACACAAATCATTTATGAGTGAGTATAACACTAAGAATTTACAAGAGGATCGAGGAATGAAGGGAAAGGAATTAGAGAAAAAAAGAAAGAGACGAATTTCGAATTAGAGTAAGGGCACTCTAAGACATTTCTTTTCGTGTTTTTGATCTGCTTACTTTGAATAAAGAGAAAAAAAGAATAGATAGGCGGAAAGGCTTTACACAAGACCACAGAGCAAGAGAGAGAGCCTTCGCTTACCTGCTTAACCGTACCCTCCTATCATACGTATATAGCCTTTCCTTAAGTTATATCCAGTTTCAGTTCTGCTTCCAACTATCGATGGGAGAAGGCTTTTTTCTTACATCCAGTGCTACATCTAGAGGTCCAGTCCCCTAGGTCATTTGATATCTCTAGTTTGAGTCTGAGTTCTGTTCAATAAGCAAGTTCTGTTAGATCGCTTACAGTCTCCATAGTGTCTAGTAGCTTTCTCTTTTTCTTACCTTAACCTTAGGCAAGCGAAAGACATAGGCTTGAAATTCAAGTATTGGTATATCTATCCCAGATTACTATCTCTGATGTTGCTGTTATAGCTCAAACTTATACAGACAACACTGGAGGTACGTGCTCAATTGGGGAGCAGCCAATAAAAGGTCTTTTCTGGATATAAAGGATTGATACCCTTGTGCCTCACAGCACCACCCTTGAAGCTAGACCAAATTCTTGTGCCGCAAGTGACAACCATTTTGGTACCTTACTATATGTTTGGCCTCCATTTCCTCTTCTCTCATATCTGTCCATCTTTCTGATGGTGATGGAAGAAATTCTAACAATAATGGCAATAATGGAAACAAAGCATGCGGCAAGGCCCCCTAATACGAGAACCCAATCGGGAATCGTTGTTTCTCTTTTATCATGATGAATGGAACTGCTTTCCCGCGTAAGCCTTTGGAAGCAAACAATCATAAAAAGGAAAAATAGAGAAGTAGTCTAAGCAGAGCTAAGGTAAAAACATGGGCAATCCTGTGTATTCGATCTAGTGCTCTCACTTGCCCCCAAAAGAATCATGATGGATCATTGCGCCTGTGCCTTGACTATCGTGCACTAAACAAGATAACTGTGAAGAAGAAATACCTTATTCCCTTGATTGCCGACTTGTTCGATAGATTGAGGAAGGCCAAGTTCTTCATGAAGGTAGATTTTCGCAAAGGATATTACCAAGTATGCATAGCCGAAGGATATGAGCCCAAGACCACGTGCGTAAAAAGGTACGGAGCGTTCGAGTGGCTCATGATGCCATTCGGTAAGGCACCAGCCATGTTTTGCACTCTTATGAATAAGATTTTCCAGCCATACCTTGATGTGTTCATGGTGGTATAGTTGGATGACAGAGTTATTTATTGTAATTCCCTAGAGGATCACGTGGAGCATCTACATAAAATCTTCTAACTACTTATTTTTACATCAAGAAAGAGAAGTGGTCATTCGTTAAGGAGGAGGTAGACTTCTTGGGGCATGTCATAAGACAAATCAAGATGGACGAGGCCAAGGTGTCTTCCATAAGGGAGTGGGAGGTGCCTACTTTCGTGACCGAGTTGCAGTTATTTCTGGGGCTTGTGAGCGACTATAGTTGATTTATTTAGAAAGGGGTATTTCGTTATTACTACACCCGAAGAAAAACCATCCTTCGGAGTAGACAGAGAGCTGCCAAAGAGCCTTTGAAGAGTTGAAAGCCTCCTCTATGTGCCAAAATAGGGGAGCTTAAGGCACACTCTTCTAAAAGGAATGTCATTATTCCCTCCATAAATATTGGAGGGAATAATGATTTTCACTATTTGCCAAAGTTATAGATAAGAAAAGGTCTTAACGCAAGGAAAACAAGCTAGCCAAGATTGGTAAGTCTAGAACAGAATCCAGAGGGCATGGTTTGCTAAATTTAGTTGACGTTCTTTCTGCATATGGGCTACAGAAAACTGAGGTTAATCATTCAATAATTGTTTGTCATATCAAAAGTGGATCTCTAATCCTTGCTGTCTATGTTGATGATATTGTAATTACATGTAGTGAAAGGACAGGAATTGTTGACCTAAAATAGAATTTTAGTAAACACTTTTTTACCAAGGATCTTGGAAAGCTTGGATACTTGTTGGGTATTGAAGTAGAAAGATCAAAGGTGGGAATATAACTTTATTAAAAGAAGTATGTTATAGACTTTTTAGAGCAGACTGGATTGTTGGGAGAAATGTGGATACTCTTATGGATCTTACTTTGAAATTCGGTAAGGATGATGGCCTGCTATCTGAAAATCAAGAGATGTACAGATGTTTGGTTGGAAAGATTATCTATCTAACTATAACCCGAGCAGATCTAACCGTTGCTCTTGGAGTGGTTAGTCAATTTATGCAGAATTGAAGACAAGATCACTGGGAGGCTTCTTTTCCTATCTTGAGGTAACTCAAGAAAAATCAAGGAAAAATATTTTTCTTTAAAAGAAAAGATCCAATTCTTTCACATGGAAGGAGACAACTCTCTCTTATGGGCTTTGCCTTTCGAGTTGAAGGTACGTTGTTAGGCTCATTCTGCTCTCATTCCTGGATAATGTCAAATTATTCCTAAAAAAGAGGGCATTCACAGGATATTCTTTATGAGTGGGTGTGAATATCTTGACTTTTGATTCAATTATTTGGGGAGCAGGGGGTTTAGGTTTTGGTGAAAAGGTCGTAGGCATCTTTCGATGTGAAGAAAATAGTCTATGTCGGGAATCGGCTTCTCAGCCTATCTAAAGAAAGTGAGGCAGCACTATTCGCTTGAAGTAAAGTGTCACTTGCTTGCACAAGCCCTTTTTTATTGAATCTCTCTTCCCTTGTTTATGATGGACTATTCCTACTACGTGCTAACTAGAAAGATCATAAGAGAAGATGCCATCGAATTGGCTCATAGAGATTGAAAGCACGCTCCTGACTCGTGGGTGAGAATCCGTAGTTGTTCTATTAAATTTTTGGTAGGAGTAGGAGTTTATGCTTTCAAGAATTAGCCAGAATCATACAGGATAAAGACAAAAGGCTAGATTTAAATCTTTCATGATCGAATTTCTAGTTTATAGTTTCATACCCAAGCACGGAATCCACTTGCCAACTGATCCGAGTTTGAATTGGGGAAAGAATGATCTAAGTAAGGAGGTAGCTACAGGAAGGTAGTTCTTTGACCAAGTTCAGTGAGAATAGGGCTTAGCTCTTTGAAGAAGATGTTTAAGGACTTTTCAAAATGCTTACTCGAAAGAGTAAAGAAGAAAAACTGCTTTTATTTAAGCGGAATCAGAGCTCTTGGGTATGAAGGTAGGGAAAAGTTCACACCAGGATTGAATGAGCTATTTTGATAGAACCAGGGTCAGCAAAAGAGGATGGAAAATGCTGCTTGTAAGTGTGATACTCTATCATCTCTCTTTCTATCATCAGAGAATCAATCTCTTATCCTAGCTATGTAGCAGGCTCAAAGACTTTTGATGGAGAAAGAACTGCGGCTATGGAATCTGCTGCTCTAGACACTTTTCTATTACCCGATCTTTGTGGTGTAGTTATAGGAGGTGCCATAAATTTAAACTCTTTTTTCGATATGAGAATCATAGAATTTTTTATTGCCCAAGAAAGGGAATCCATTAGCCTTCGACCTGACTTTCAGAAATGGGATTCTGAGAAGGTGGAGTGCAGTAACCCACTTCAGTGACTGAGCAGAGATTGAGAAGAAGACAATGAATGGAATGGTCCAAAAGTCTCTATAGTAGATCAAATGAGTCTTAGTGATGCTAGTCCATTAGTTAGATAGATCACCAGTGCGTAAGTTATCTATAATAAGAAAAAACCTGGCTCTAGGTAGCGAAAGGGAGTAGCAAAGGGGAAATTCATTATGAGAGAAGACCAGGATTCCCTTGGTCGTTCTAAAGACCAGCAGCATACCTGAATGTACCGTACATCCAGAGAATACCAGTCATCCATCTTAGAAACCATTGAACTAGCTGTCGGAGAAGGGGAACTTCAACTAAGAAAGAAGAAGAATAAAAACAATTGCTTATGTAAGGTAGTCGCTTTTTTTTTCGGTGTACTGCTCTGCTCGTAGAGCGAATGAACAGATATCCTTACGAATATCATTAATATCCTTCACTCCTTGTCTCCTCATCTTCCTATTTATAAGCCACAGATTACTTCGATGTTTTTAATTTTCCAAAGAATCTCCAAAGTTTCAAAGGTAGCAAATGGTTCTATCTTCTTTTTCAGGATGTATTCCAATAAGAGGAAAAAGATGAAAACATTGGCTGAGATTTATTCCCGCACAACTCCCATGGATGAATATCCATCTCTTGGGGTAGTGGAGGAAGGGCTAAGCCCATTGTACAACTCGACAAGATCCCCCCCCCCTTGTCCCCCCCCCCCTAGTACATTAGGGATACCCTCTAATTCCATTATTCTGGCGCCTCCCCATTAACCTTCTTCATCGGGAATGTCTTCCATAAATTAAATTCTCTCTCCTTACACCAAAAGAAAGGTATGTGAAGCACAAGGGAGAATAGAGGAGGAAGACTCAAGCATTGCAATTGCAAATGAAATGGAATCACTTTGGATTAGGAAGTGCCTTTTGTTTTAGGACAATGGGTGCACGAAGAATCGTCAAATCTAAATTATTTGGCATCCATTTTATCTGATTTGAGAACAATGAAAGAAAAAAGTCAATGGTTTGAAAGTACGACCGAGGTGTGGTCAAATAAATTTTTTGTCCCGTCTCCGGTGGAGCAATTCCACATAAATCCCGCACTAGTGGACTTCTCTTTAGGATTGTCTTTGTGTTAGCTACTTTTGGTCTTACTTCTCCTTTTTTTTATTACTAAAGGTAAAAGACGCAGGTAGCTTGACCTCCTTACCCATCATTGAAACACAAGATGGAGATGTATTAACCTATATTCCCACCAATGTGATCCCTTTTACAATATGAAGAAAGAAATAAGGGAAGAAGTTTAGACCACTCATAGTAGTTCTACCTATAGAAAAGATCATCAGAGAAGAGACAACCCATTTATGATTCCAGCTGAGAAGAGTAGTAAAAGGAAGGATCAAGAATGTTATATATTTAAGGAGCTATATTAGTTGGTGATGAACAAGTAATAATTGCCTCAACCAAAATTTATGGAATTGGCCCTAAAAAAGCCATTCAGGTTCGTTATCGATTAGGTATCAGTGGAAACATAAAGATAAAAGAATTAACTAAGTATAAAATCAACCAAATTGAACAAATGATAGGTCAAGATCATGTTGTTCATTGGGAATTAAAGAGGGGAGAACGAGCCGACATCGAACGATTAATTTTGATTTCTTGTTATCATGGAATTTGTCATCAAGATGGATCTCCCGTACGCGGTCAATGAACTCATACTAATGCTAGGACTTATCGCAAGCAAATTGGGAAATGAAAGAAGTCTACCAAAAGCCCTTGGTACTTGTCTGATCAATCACACTGATAGCTTCAATAGTTACTGAAATTTATGTGAATGATCGTGATAGCTCTTCAAATCCTATTCAGTCTGATTAGATATGTCACTGAAACAAAGTGATTCCATTTTGTCTCACTTTTATTTTTAGATTTCAAGGATGAGCCGGCCTATTCTAACATTATTTATAAAGAGCCAGAAGACGAAGCCTCCTCGTCAGATAAAGATGTCTTGGACGCTACTCTCCTGACAAGATAAACTTTTCTATTGTGATTTTTTTGGAGAGTTCTGTCAGGAGGGACAACAAAGAGATGCTTTCTATCAGTCAAATACAGATATCGCCCTCCATGCTCCTACGGTCCACTTACCAAGGAATAGAAAGGAAGGACTCGGGGACAGAGCAAGTTGGGTTAGGGTATAGAGTCAAAAGTGCGGTGGGGGTGACAGAGGACGTGCTCGTATGGTTCATAGAAGGATATGAAAAAGTACTTATTTATTAGGAACTTTCACTCCTCTATATTCAAAATATACTTTTCTAGGAGCATTATGATCTGCAGCTCAAATGGTCCCTTACGAAGTCTCTATTGGTCTTATTCTTCTTGTGCACCTTGTGAGCGCATTTTGATCTGTGAAGGCAATCGCTTGGATGTTCCCCTAACCCAACCCAGGAATGGACTGGAGGGAACTGCAATATGGGGAATATATGCATCTTGTTGCAGGGCTTATTTTTTGTTGTATATCATAAGGCTGGCAGCTTTATCTAATCAAGGGCCGGGGCACAAGGGTCATGGTACTATCCAGGTGCGAAGAACCCCGGAGGTGACTGCAATGAGCAAATCTCTCACTCACGGGCCTAAACAATGAGAAAATACTCGAATGTTAGATCAAGGGATCACCCAATGAATGAACGAGCTCAATGGGGGGAGGGAGACAAGAAAAATGCTTTCAGAGACCTAACCCATCCCGGTCTGAATCTTATTTGAGCTGCAAGAAGAACTGACTAAGTCATGCCATAAAGGGTCATTCTCCAAACGGGATGGGGCCAAGCCTTTAGGTTGTTTAAGTAGGTTGGGTGACAGATCGTCCATAGGAGTACTCCAGGATACTAAACTAGGGCAACAAAACTGGAGCATACGATGATGCCGCCCATTTTCATTTCATGGAAGTCCCTAGCAGAGGAAAGGGCTGTAGGTGATGGCGTGTTATACTTCTTATCTAGAGAGGGGCGTTCAACCAATTGACTGGTTGGAGAAGGGCATCGAAATCCTTTCTATTGGTTCTTACGTGCCAACTGGTATAGATAATGAAAGACGGGCCACTTTTTTGGGACCTATTCTCTTAATAGTCGGCAAACCAAAATAGAAAAAGGGCTGACTTGACAGATGAGTGTCTTTTTAGCCTTTATTTCAAATTGAAAAGGCTCCCATGTGGTGCTAACATGGCTGGATACATATAAGTATAGCCAAATCAAGATGAGATGGTACGGCCGTTCAGAGGCCAAAGTGGGACTACCATAGGAAAGCCCGCCCCCGCTAGATAATATACAAAGAGATTCCCAGATAGTAGTAATCTTTATGTGAATCTCTTCCCAACCGGCCAGGCCGAATCGGGGCACCACTTGGGATGGGAATGGCTCAACCCACATGCATAATTTGATGAAAGCACTCCAGTCGTGTCTGATGATTGGTTTGTCAACCACGCTTTCTCTCCCTCAAAATAATGCTCCTCACCAAATGCCCTTCCTTGGGTTGGGGCAACACAGCAATGAGTAGTTCGCTCCAAGACCCCACCCCCTCGAGAGAAAGATGCTGGTTGAGATAGAGGTGGGACAAAACCTATACTTTCCTGGGGCTTGCCTTACCTCAACATCTAAATAAATAAAGGGCGGGCGCTAAAAAAGAACCAGCACTGCCTCTTCAAGAAAACTTTGCTTGGTAGGCACTTTCTACTCACTCGGAAAATGCTCTAAACATGAAAGTGTGCAGTTCCACCCCCTTCTCCCATGCTGAGTCACTGGCAGTGCCTCGGAAATCACAGATGAGCCATATGCAGGGAAACTTGCACGTTTGGTTCTGGTCGGGGACCTCGGTATACTGTACAAATATGTGTAGGTTCCCGTAATTTCCGTGAGATTGTCATGGCTCAAAAGCAGATATGGTCTGGTCTTCTCTTGTTCCCTGTATTGGTTATGTTCTTTATATCTCGCCTAGCAGAAACTAATAGAGCTTCGTTTGATCTCCCAGAAGTGGAAGCTGAATCAGTTGCAGGCTATAATGTAGAATATGCACGGGATTCAATCCTTAATAGTTCACTGTTGGCGGAAGCTAATATCTCGGGGTCTCGGGGACTCATTCTGACTGAAACAAGGGGCGGGTCTTTACTAACTTCCAAATATTCTATTTTAGGGAAAAGGTGAGCGCCTAGCGCGAAAGGTTGATTTACTAAGTAAGATAAGACAAGAAGCAAAGGCGCAGTAGCTGCGCGAAAACCCTTACTTCTTAGCGCATCTCTTTTCTTGCTCGTTAGCACTTGACTAATGACAATGGAAAGATCCTTTCTTGCTTGTTTAGTAATGTCTCACTTTTTTATAGGAGTAGGTGCTTGCTAGGGCAGGGCACTTTTCATTCTTCATTCGAAACTAAAAATTGTCGGGTCAGGGATTTCTGCCTTGTTATCAAAAAGGGAGTTGGGTAAAGCAAACTCTCTCCTTGGAGGAGCATGGGCTTAGTCAAGTAGAATCGGGTTGCACTGCTTGATGCTCCGATTGAAAACACATTAGTGGGGCCATGTCGGTACGACTGAATATGCATTAGAAAGGTAAATCCCTCCCCTACAACACAAAAATAACCAGGCTGAACTTCTAAACTGCCCGTTTCCACAGAACAATATCATGGCAACATAGACCTAAGTGGTAATATTGGGTCCTTGGGAACCATCACAATTACTACCGGCCTATATATATTTGAATGAAAATGTTGTGTCATCCAGCGGAGCCTAGAAGAAGGTGAACCACACAGACAACTAACTCTTTTTCAATAGAAAAGAATAGCCAAACAAACCCAGTTGGCTGGTCAATCTCAGATATCTTATCTGCCGAAAAATTGGAGATGGATGACCACGGTTTAGGCCTTACCAGCACCGGAGGTGAACTAATCAATGAACCCATGAAACCAACCTTCTTTTATTACAAAATAGACCGTGCCTAAGCGATCACGATATCTTATTGATATTCATTGAGTTGGAGGAACTTTCGCTCACTGAATCCATCCCCTAGAACACGGTAACCTTCATAACCAAAGCGTCACAACATCATCCAAAGGTGACCTTTGGGTTCTTAAGTAGAGGGGCAAGGAGGAGCACGTAGGAATGCGAACCACTACATAAGCCACAAGTGGCTCAGAGAAAGCAAGTAACACCTTGTATAGGTTGGGCGGATCTTAAAGAAGCAAGCCCCTATCAGAGAAAGCCATTGCGTGCTAGCCTAGCTAGCTAATGTTTTTCAGCTAGCTGTTATGTTAGATGTAGTGCGTCTTCCCTCCTTCTCTCTCTTTGGAAAGATTTTTCAGTATTTTCTTATGATGACCTGGTCGAGAGAGTACGATACATCGGTGTAAAAGATTTCCTTTTTTCTATGAGCTTGGTTAACTTGATCGAAGGGTGCAGTAGAACTTGAAGGAGAGTAATAAATACCTGGTCTATAATTTTGATGAAAAGAGGACCGCTATTAGGAAATATCTTCATGGTCGTCATCAAAGAAGTTGACATCTAGGGATTCCTCTTTCCATTTAAAATAAAAAAAAGTGGTGAAAAGCATCCTAAAGTTCCAAATCTACATCCAACACCAGAGGTTCCTGATGGGAAAAAATTTTAAGGCGTTGAAAGAAACCCTTAAAAAAGATGTCAACACCCTCTTTGAATTTGATATAGAACATATAAAGGGGGAGAGTCACAGTCTCCCTTATTTCCCAACAATAAAATGCATTTTTTGAAAGGCTAGTAACAATGTGATATTCCATAGATAAGCAAGAAACCGAGGCCTCTCTTTTTATTTATGATGTACCAGCTTGAATTCACTTTCACTTTAGGAAAGGATTTCTTTCTCCTCAAAGTAGGTATTTATTCCGCAGCACGAACAGGTCGAGATGCGACGTCGATCACATCGGGTGGGGCCATTTTCCTAGAACAGAGTTTGAAGCAAGGATCAAAACTTTAGGTGGGGTTCTCTAGCTCAAGATCAGATGAGGACGCTGGAGGGGGTGTTATCTTTTCGACAAAACCAAGCCTTCCTGCGGCTGAAGAAGATCCAAGGGATTGGTCTGAGATCGACAGAGCCTTGGATCAACTTGAATTGGTGAAGATTAAAGAACCAAAATATCTCTTGGACAAAAATATTAGCCCCTCGATTGAATTGGAGAAGGTACACCTAGTTTGAAGGTTGTGGCACCACAACACCATGTTCGTCTTAGAGTACCAGTCAAGCTCATCACTAGGTGCAGTTTTTTTTGTTCTTTGGTCATTTCCAGTAACCTAGTAGATCTACTGAACCTTTCCAGAACAGAGTTTCAAAGGGCTGCAAAACTGGTAACCTTAGCCAAGAACTCGATCTACAACCCCCTCAAGGTTAGGGGCATACAAAAACGCCGCTACCAACAGTGAAATCAATGGTACCTCCAAGGCATCCAGCCGATCCTTACCCTTCTAAGTGAGAAAAAGTACACCACACTTTTTGATAAGCTTTGCTCACGAATTCACATTCGAAGAATCATATATTTATTGGGGAAGCTTTTGATTATTTGCCCAGCTTGGATCGCGTAAGCTCAATGCTTATGGATTTACCCAGCATTTCCACTCTTCTTACTATGTTATGGGACTGCGAAGACAACCCACCACTGGAACTTGCTTTGCTCTCATTCCGCTCGCTCCCACCTGTCTTCTTCCCACTATAGTGAAAGATCATTCAACATAGCAGGAACCTCACTGACCTTCTCAGAAAGTTAATGATTTTTAGCTGGGGATCCCTTCCTTCTTATCCACCCATTATAAATGATTACTAAAGGACTTGGAATATGAATAAGATAAAAAAAGGCCATTATTAGGGCAAATGATGCAATAGCTTCGGTTAGAGCAAAGCCCAAAATGGCATAACCAAATAATTATTTTGCCAATTATGGATTTTGTGCCATGGAATAAATCAAGGAGCTAAGGATGTTTCCAATACCTATAGCAGCTCCCGCTGAAGTAATTGTAGCAGCTCCTGCACCCATTGATTTTGCACCTTCAAACATCTCGACTTGAGAATTCTCCTCATGCTTTTTCCATCATGATTTTCTCTTCCAGAGAAAACGCCTCATCGATTCTTTCCCTCATTCCTTTTATCCTTGAAATTGAGAAGTTCATGCAACGTATAGGCATCACAAGCGGTACGCTAACACCAACCACATCTCAAAAAATAAAGAGAAGTACAAGAAAGGACATTTTCTCGGTCAAGAAGGTATTGAACTTCTCAATGCACCTCTATCAATTCCTTCTTTTGCTCATCTTCTTCTCTTATGAAATTTCTTTTGACATCAATTTTTTCAATATTCAATATTTCTATTGACAGTAGTGTATCGAACAAATAGAATTCATTATGATAAATGAAGTGGATCTATTTCATTTTCTTTCTATTGATTGAGACCTATCGTCTCTTCTTTGGTTCGTAGCCTTGGATTATACTATTTTCCTTAAGGAAGAGGTTTCGCGCACTTTAAAAACATGTACTCCATCGAAGGCAAAGAGGTTTTCAGCAACCGTAGAGCTAGTTCAACTTGAAGACTCTCTTTTTCTCTATACAGAATTTCTAGGAGTCTACAAAAGAAGGCAGTACCAAATAACCTAGAATAAGCAAGTTTTATACCTACTCAAGGGAACTAGCAATGAAGCAATATGTCCAGTCACATGGTCCTTAGGATTCTTACGATAGTAGGTGAGAGTAAGCAGAAATACAAAGTCTAGGTAATTCTTTATCCAATCTATTGGATCAATCGCATTTTAGACCTAAGGAAGGTAAATTAGCGGCATCTCCTTCGAGAAGAGACCATATTCTTTCAGTAATACTAAGAGATAGATTAGCAAATACTTTATTTTCTGGGTCAAAGTTTAGATTTAGCTGAGGTAGTAGTTCAATAGCTAGTGGAAAGTGAAAAATGGGGTCATTCTCTTCTAATTGAACTTTCCCCCACTTACTTGAATTCCTTCTAATTCAAGTGTTATAGGTGCATCCCCATTTACCCCTTTGGCCTCTCCCTCTTTGAGTCGTCTTCACTTTTTTAATCCAACTGCTCTTCTCCCTCTATATAGCATGGGTAGCTTCCTTCCGAGCCATTTAGAGGAGCCATATATGGAACAAAAGAGAGAAGCAGCTCAATTTCAAAGGTTAGGCGTGATAGACACTCATGCAGAAGGAGATGTTTGGGATAAAAGCCTCGTGTCATAGTTCTTTTGTAAAGAGTTCCCCCATTCTGGTATATTTTACTGTGGCAACCCTGATACAGAAGATTGTTATCCCCCTCTCTGCTAGTTCTCTCAGATAAGCATCAACTGATGTTAAGGTTAACCCAATAGTCAAGTTTCATTACTTCTGAAATACTGGTGATAGATGTGGAGAGGTATGTGAATAGAAATATTCATGTTGTGCAACAAAGCCGCTCCATGTAGGAATTCAAGTACCAACAAGAGTTTGGTCCTATATATTTCAGGTATGTTAGACCTTCATTGCCTGCTGATCTATCCAATATGGCATTCCCATGGAGGCTGCCCTGTCGAGAAAGTGGTTGATAGGAACTTAAGACTTTTTGGGGCACTCAGACTTGTTGATGGTTAAACCTTTACGGTGTCATCAAGCACCAATCTGCAAGCTACTCTATTGATGCTTGGCCGGTAAGTGCTTTAATATGCATTGGATATTGTACAAAAGTGTGATTACGACTAATCGGGAGCTTGCATATGTAAAAAAAAGAGTATACATCCCCCTTGATAACTCTATGCAAGTGAGGTTGGACCTATATTTGCGTATGCAAGTGAAAATGAAAAAAAAGGAGAAGGGGAACTCCTTCCTTGTCTAGAAAGGGGAAGAGGATCTCAAACAAGGTTAAAAGATCCCTTCCCCAAAGTATGGTTTAAAGAAAGCCTTTTGGGTTAGTGAGGAACATGATAGTGAAAGAGAGACGAAAGGAAATCCGTTTATGGCAGCTTACCTCGTACATTCAAGAAAAATTGTGACTCCTTGGCATCTATCAATGCACCGGTGCCCCAATATGATATGTTTACATTCCTTCTTACTGGCCTACCTTCGGAGTATGAAATCTTTGTCACTACAGCGAAGCTTCAACGACCAAAACCAACTATTGCAGAGCTTTGGTCCAGCTTGTTATTACATGAGTTTTGGCTTCAGCGCATGTATCGTATTACTATGTTGATGATCTTGTATACTAACCGAGTTTGCACTCGCCCGAGAACATGTATGTCCTCCCTATAATTGTCTTGTCTTTGTTATTGTTTCAGGGCCTACGTCTACCCGTATGGAGCCACCATCATTCACAAGGCTTGCTTTACATTGGACCCGATGTTGAGCCTCTCAGAGCCTAGTACCGGTGAACTAGGTAAGCGACCCTGCAAGGCAGCCATCATTTTTGCTAAATCACTGTCTGCCTTTCCGCTTCTTTCGGGTAGAGGTAGGCTCTTTCTTAATGCTTAATGCTTAATGCTTAAAGCGTTTCGAGCTGCTCTTACTCATTCTTTCATTATTGGTAGCTTACGATCACTGTGATAGTCGCATTGTAGGGCTTAGGTTAGGGAGCATGATCTCATTGCAGGGTTTGAACACTCATGCTCATCTTGATAAGAAGACTAGACTTCGTTCACTAGGGCAGCTGATAGCTAGCTTAGGCTTCTCGGCTAGTTTCTCTTATATTGATCCATTGTGTTAGCTGGGAAAGTGGGCATGATTTCATCGCTTCCGTGCCCCTAGTTTTCCATTGCATTAAGGTAGGTGATGTCCTACGGTCAAGTCAAATGAAATCTTTGTTAGGAATATTATCACATAAGTGTTTGTAAATGAGGAAAGGATTTTAGATTGATGGAAGAAGAACCCTAAGGCCAAAGTGAGAAGAGTTATGACCCGATAGCTCTATTCCTACGGTTCCTTGTTAGGGGTTCATATAACATCTAAAGCTAAAGAGTTTTTGGCCTATACTTTTCTTCTAAGGCTTTATCCCCGGAGAAGGAAGTTAAGGTAACAAGGATCGTTGAGTAATCCTACCTCAGGTATTTTCAAATAAAGATTCTTGTATTGCTAACCTTACGGAACCTAATATAGATCATGTATCTATGAGTCTAAGAGTTCCTTCGGGGAGTAAGGATCATAAAGTGACTCATTCATCTTAGGGAGTTAGCTTTCTGTAGCTAGGATTGCGTTGCAAGAGTTCCTACCACTTCGTCTAACTATACTTTGGCTTCGTCTATGTCTAACCAACAACTTTCCCTTTTGACTTTGATCCTCCTATGAACCTTGGTTCACGCTCTACGTATCTTCTTATTTCAAGCCGTCAACACTCTGTTCGAATTGCTTGCTTCCTTTAGAAAGTGGTCACTCCTGTCAATGAATACCATTCATAGTTGTCTATGTTAGTAACATAGCCATAATGACTTTTTTTTTACTGCTTGAGGTGGTGATAGCTTTTATATATCTACTTAATTATAAGATTGCATAGTGTTCTTCCTATTTGTTTTTTTTTCTCAGTTTTCTTCTTCCGAACTGAACGAAGATAGTTTCTCCTATTTTTGTACCTATTGCACTAATATCTTCTCTTTCGCTCTCTTTTTTGACTAAGGAAAGGTGAAAATTGAATCGGGAACTAAAAACAAAGCAGGAACAGACTTGTCATTTGGTCGAGTTTGCTTCAGTTCCTGAACCCTCACTACTTCCTGCGACAGCCAAGGGGCATTTAGGACAACTCGTTCATTTAGGACAACTTCATTCCACTCGGGCCTCTCTTTGGAGAGTCCCTTCTTTCCAATCTATAAATATAGTACTAGCTCGCTATTCATATTATTTCTGCTTGACCGGTACCAAGAAATCCATTTTCACTGAATTCTGGTCCTGGGCGCTTAGAAGCCCCTACTTTCACATTTCTTCCTATGTTGGTCTACTTCCACTTAGACTGACCTGACAATTATCTTCCTATAGATAGCTCTTTTCTTATAAAAAGATTTAGTTTGAGAATTAATTGACGCTTATTCAGGATTAATCTTTCTTATCCGTGAGTCTTATCAAACTCTCTGCCAATGTAGGTGCGACATAGGTAGTAGTGACTGAAAGAGCTGATGCGGCATGATCGCTATTATAAGCATCCTATTTAGTTTAGGGATTTAGGGACTAGGAATATTGAGGGACTAAGATGATTCATCTTAGTCTTAGTATGCCGGGTATGTCTTTGGCCAAGCCTAGGGATTGACAAATATATAGTGGCCGGTCTATCTTCTTCTAGGTGAGCTGCAGAGCTACTTTTTCTTTATTTCATTCCATCTGTCTTGCTTGATTGGTTTAAGAGAGCGTTTTGATAAGACTGTTCCGTAGATAGTGTGGCTAAACACTTCTTCACCTTTCAGCATTCAAAGGAATGGTTGGAACTGTGATCCCAATTAGATAGTTGCATTTTTCTCCTCTCTCTATTTTGGCTTGGGGAACTGTTAGGCTCATCTCTCTAAGTTCGAGCGGTTGAACTCCTCCCAAGTGAATAAATAATGATTATGTCTAGACTCTTCTATTCATCTATCAATCTCATTTATGAATGTTATGATGGCCAGGCATAGGTGGAACTCTTTTGTAGGCAGCTCTCGAGGCAGTGGCTTGAAACTTATATCCCGCAGTCACCCACCATGATCGGAGTTGAGATGATTCATACTGGCTTGGTTAGGTCGATATTTGTACCATCACTTCTATTTGATATAATATAGTATAGAGGCTGAAGGTGAGAAATCATCAATTAAAGTAGATGCAGCTTCCCTGGCTTAAAGGACAGTACTCCAGCAAGAAATCTATTGAAGAATTGGTGTTGGGTTAGCTGAAAATCAATGTTTATCCTGTCCCTGAAAAATTTGCTTTTTATGATTACATCGGCAATAATCTATAAAGTGGATCTATTTTGTTTTTTTCTCCTTTAAGAAAAGGATAATCTTATTTCCCGGATCAATGTACATTTCAATTTGAATTAGGCATTCTGTGTCAAACTCTAAGCATTCCTTGCCTACATATGAATCTGATCATATATGTATTATCTATTCCGACAAATAATACAAAAGAACAAGGTTTGGATGCGCTTCTGTCCTTAAAGGGATTTCGCTGAGGGTGAGAACGAGAATCGAATTGATTGAATCACAAAGATCTATTCACTTATATATATAGAAGAGAAGGAGTAGCATCATTCCAAAGTCCGGAGTAGCATCATTCCAAAGTCCTACTTCAAAGTCATAAATGGTAATAATAATTAGGTTAGGTGGTTGATCATAAATCAAGAACATGCCCAGAAGAAAACAAAAGAAGGTGAATGTGGTGAGGGAAGAGAGGGTTTGTATTACATGTGATGATTGAAAGGATGGTCTTATTTTTTCCTTTTCTATTTTCTGGACAACTTTGTATGTGGTAATTGGGGAAAGCAAAGGAACTACTAGTATATCGTACTCCATAGGTAATACAGTAGTAGTTTTTTGGTGAGAGAAAATAACACAAGAGACAAAGCTCACCAGATGTTTCTGAAGACATTCATTACCCAAAGCAAAAGGTAATTCTAGTATAGAGAGTTCTAGTGTATTATAGTAGCATTGAGGTTTTTGTATATTTGGTCTAAAGATTCTAGAGCACCAATTTTAGACAGGATGCTGACGTTTCTCAAAGAAAGGTGGCCATGGAAAAGAAGGTCAATCTTTTGCTCCTTTATTCGTGAGTTTCTCATCTATGTGGAACTCCAGTGACCAACTAGAACATACTCCCTCTAAGAAGACTGGATTGAAACATCACTCCGATATTAAGAAATCAGAATCCGAGTTCCAAGATCAGGATTCAACTTCTACTCTATCAACTAGTCAATCTAGTCATGTGGAGGCCACAATGGGAAAAAGCAAAACCGTTTTGCAAAATTTGACAGCTCATCTAGGTTGGGCTGGAATTTTTGATGCGCAAGAAAAGAGTGGAAATAAGGTATCCCTATCAGGCAAAAGTTCCACTAACACTCTTTCTCAGTCGCAAGTGTATCATGATCATCCAATGGCTTGCCTATCTTACCCTTGGGCTGACACTTACTTTTGAAGGCTCGTAGCTACTTATGGATTAAATGAAATCATTTACCCTCAAATGTTGGGTGTCACCTCCACAAGAGTTGCACTTCCTCTTGAATACATAGAGAGATTGCCCATTTATGTGAATGCAAAACAATACAGTGCTATCCTCAAAAGGCGACAGGTCCGTGCCACGCGTCAGGCTCAAAATCAGCTTGTGAAAAATAGAAAGCCATATCTTCATGAGTCTCGACATAGTCACGCAATGAAGAGATAGGGGTTCTGGAGGGCGCTTTTTAGACACAAAGAATATGCAGCAATCCAAGCCTTTATCTCCAAAGCACGATAGAAATATCTTTAATCGTCAGGAAGGTGGCCTAGCCATAGCTAAAAGAGATTCTTTAACCATTCAGCCATGGATGCTTATCGGGGATCCACGTACATGGTGAATAACCAAAATCCAATTTAAATGAAATCTTTAGGATAAATCAATGGAATTTAGGAGGAATCAATGCAATACAATTTAGGAGGAATCAATAAGAGTACATTAATTCAAATCCTGGATTTTTGAATTGAGAGAGATATTGAGAGAGATCAAGAATTCTTACCATTTCTTAGATTCATGGACCCAATTCAATTCAGTGGGAACCCTCATTCACATTTTTTTCCACCAAGAATGTTTTCAAAAACTCTTTGACCCCCAAATTTGGAGTATCCCACTTTCACGCAATTTACTGGGTTCAACAACCAATCGATATTTCACAATCAAGGGTGTAATACTCTTTGTAGTAGCGGTCCTTATATATTGTATTAATAATCCAAAGAAAAAATCTCTATTTGACAGGGCTTCTTCCTATACCTATGAATTTTATTGGACCCAGAAATGATACATTGGAAGAATCCACTGGGTCTTCCAATATCAATAGGTTGATTGTTTCGCTTTTGTATCTTCCCAAAGGAAAAAAGATCTTTGAGAGGTGTTTCCTGAATCCGAAGAAGAGTACTGGGTTCTCCGAATAACTAAAAAGTGTAGCATGATTGAATGTAACTGGGGTTCGCGTTGGTGGAGGAACTGGATCAGAAAAAAGAGGGATTCTAGTTGTAAGATATCTAATAAAACCGTTGCTGGAATTGATATCTTATTCAAAGAGAAAAATCTCAAATATTTGGAGTTTATTTTTTTATATTATATGGATTATCCGATCCGCAAGGACCATGATTAGGAATTGTTTGATCGTCTTTCTCTGAGGAAGAGTAAAAATTTAATCAGCTTGAATTAGGGATCACTATTTGAAATCTTAGTGAAACACTGTATTTCTTATCTCATGTCTGCTTTTCGTGAAAAAAATACCAATTAAAATGGAGGGTTTCTTCAAACAACAAGGGACTGGGTCAACTATTCAATCAAATGATATTGAGCATGTTTCCCATTTCTTCTCGAGAAACAAGTGGGCTATTTCTTTGCAAAACTTTGCTCAATTTCATATGTGGCAATTTTGCCAAGACCTCTTCGTTAGTTGGGGGAAGAATCTGCCCGAATCGGATTTTTTGAGGAACATATCCAGAGTGAATTAGATTTGGTTAGACAATGTGTGTTTGGTAAACAAGGATCGGTTTTTTAGAAAGGTACAGAATGTATCATCAAATAGTTAATATGATTCCACAAGATCTAGTTTTGTTCAAGTAATGGATTCTAGCCAACTAAAAGGATCTTCTGATCAATCCAGAGATCATTTGGATTCCATTAGTAATGAGGATTCAGAATATCACACATTGATTAATCAAAGAGAGACTCAACAACGAAAAGAAAGATTTATTCTTTGGGATCCTTTCTTTCTTCAAATGGAATGAAAAGAGATAGAATCAAGCTGATTCCCAAAATGACTTTTTAGATATTCCTTAATGTCCCAGCTATTCATGGAATATGAGAAGCAGATGATTAATCATCTGTTTAAGGAAGAAATCAAAGAATTTCTTAGGAATCCTACAAGATCCGTACGTTCTTTTTTCTCTGATTGATGGTCAGAACTTTATCTGCGTTTGAATCCTACTGAGACGTCCACTAGAGATCAGAATATGTTGAAGAAACAAAAAGACCTTTCTTTTGTCCCTTCCAGGTGATCGGAAAATAAAGAAATGGTTGATATATTCAAGATAATTACGTATTTACAAAATACCATCTCAATTCATCCTATTTCATCAGATCTGGGATGTGATATGGTTCCAAAGGATGAACCGGATATGGACAGTTCTAATAAGATTTCATTCTTGAACAAAAATCCATTTTTTGATTTATTTCATCTATTCCATGACCGAAACAGGGGAGGATACACATTACACTACGATTTTATATCAAAAGAGAGATGTCAAGAAATGGCAGATCTATTCACTCTATCAATAATCGAGCCGGATCTGGTGTATCATAAGGTATTTTCCTTTTCTATTGATTCCTGCGGATTGGATCAAAAAAAATTCTTGAATGACGCCAGGGATGAATCGAAGAAGAAATCTTTATTGAAATCCAATATAGTACCTATTGGTACATAATAAATGTATTGAATAGATTCTTTTTAATGAATAAATTTGATAGCAACTTCGAATATGGAATTCAAAGGGATCAAATAGGAAAGGATACTCTGAATCATAGAACTATAATGAAATATACGATCAACCAATATTTATCAAATTTGTAAAAGAGTCTGAGGAAGTGGTTTGAGCCACTTATTTTGATTTCTCAAACCGAGAGATCCATGAATCGGGATCCTGATGCATATAGATAAAATTGGTCCAATGGGAGCAAGAATTTCCAGAAATATTTGGAACAGTTTATTTTGGAGCAGAAGAGCCATTTTCAAGTAGTGTTCGATCGATTAAGTATTAATCAATATTCGATTGATTGGTCTGAGGTTATCCACAAAAAATATTTGTCTAAGATAATTCGTTTCTTTTTGTCCAAGTCACCTCTTTTTTTGTCTAAGTTTCTTTTATTTTTTTCTTACGCAATTCTTTTTTTCTATGTGAGTTTCGGAAATATCCCCATTACTAGGTTCGAGATCTACTCTATAAATTGCGTGTGTTCCATGACTATTTTGAGTGATTACTGCTATCTGGATTGAGTTAGACAAGAAGAGAAGGATCTTATGCCACCGGTGACCGTCCTGTCTATCTAGTATCTAGTATTAGTACTAGTAGAGTAGAGGCACTACTAGGAGGGGCTTCCTCGATTACAGCTTCTCGCTTTGCTAATTGCCAGATAAGGATACAAATCAACTTCTTATATAGAATGCAGATCGACACATTCAATGAAGCAGCCAGTACGATAGACAAGCTACTTTCTTATTCTAGGACTGGAAGATCCTCTATCAATTAGCATACCCGTACCGGCAGTTATACTATCACTCTCTCCCAAATCAATCACAGTAACTAGCTATAAGAGAGCGAATATCTACTATCTATGTCATGCCTTGGCAGTTGAATTTAAGAGAGAGGCTGCAAGTGCATTCTCTCCTTCTCCATCTTCTGGAAAGCACTCTTTGATCATGCTGACAAAATGATTGAAACTCACATCTCTCCCTTTTCTAGAGAATTCGCTACAGTTTACTAGCACATTTCTAGACTAAGACTATGGCTTTGAATAAGCAAGCTCACTCTTATTCCAGTAATCAGAGGAAGGCATTATGTCCTGTAATAAAGTAGGAAGTTTTTGTCTTGATTTCTCTTTTCTCGTCTTGCAGTTTCCAGTCTCAGTCAACCTTGTTTTGGGCCTTTTCTTCTACTTTATCAACTTATTAGATCAGTAGGTACAGTCTTTCTTCTAGGATTCTAATTGAACTTATTGGTAATGGGAGAGAAGACAATAGACAGATAACTGGTAAGTAAATCTATGGACTGGGTTCTCACTCTAAGCTAGGACCAGTAATTTGAAAAAATATTAGACATCTAGCACATTCACTCATTTTTTCTTTCTGATAGGCTAACTTAAAGTGGGAAATGCACGGTGCGTTAGCGGTCTTTTTTGGCTTGCCTACTATGGGGAAGAGAGAGCCGCTATCATTCTTCTCTTCGTCTGAGTATCAACTACACATGAATAGGCACTTCCTTAGGCCTTCAAGGAGGATGCGGCCTTTTTCCAAAAATATTGGGAAAATGAAATGAAATTCTTTTCATAAGGCAAGAAAGTCGCCTAAGGAAAGTAGAAGTTTATGCACACCAACCGATTTTTGGGGAAGGATGGTCGTGCAAATTGGCCTTTTCCCTTCTCCTTTCTAAAGCTAAAGAAAAAAAGAATGTCATTATTCTGATCATGACTTGAAAAAAGAAAGAAGAGAAGGAACTTGGAGTTGGCGTCCACATAACGGATTGCTTACTTACCAAGACATCCTGGATTTTCGCTCCTCTCCAACCAGTCAAGTGGCTTTCACTCCTCCAGTTCTATTATTATTGACTTGACTTATTATTATAAAAACTACTCACTATATAAATGAAAGACGATCGATTATCTACCCTAGAAGATAGAGAGTCTGACATACGAGAAAAGGTCACAAATAGAGTTGAACCAAGTAACATTGCAAAGGCATAATGATAGTAGGGTCGGGATAACCCCGCCCTCCAAAACGGACGTGAGGGTCTCCCCTCATTTGGCTCTCTATAGGGGAATCTCCAATCATTGCTTCCCCTAATATCCTTCTTTTACCATATTATGGGGGTTTACAAGAGATCCCAGAGGCTAGCTCAGAAAGGCTGCTATACCATACCTTTTGACTTAACTCTACTCTAGTAGTCACTAGACTCACTATAGTAGTTCGTCTAGCTGCTCTTGCTGAAATCCTTACTCAACATTCTCTCGTGATCTAGCATTTGTGCTTCCTAGACCACTACCATGTAGCTAGGTAGGGACAATAAGTCCGTAGTGATGAGAATATAGGAATGAATGGGGATCCCTATCAATATAAAAAGAATATCTAATTACATTTTTCTCTCTTTCTCTCACTCAATAGATCTATCTGGTCTAATACGGCATAGTGCAATACGAGATGATGGAATGCAATGGGATAGATGGTAGAAAGCTTCCTGCGCCCAAAATCGATGATTCACTTGTCCCTTTTTCCATAGGGACCTCATGGCATACAACCGAAACCACTCCCACTAGATAGCCTCCCCTTTCTCTCTTTTTACAGCCTTATGAACGGACGAAAAAAGGGAAGTTACAGAACAGGGTAGTGAAGGCTCGCAAATTAGACAACAAACAACAAGGAAGATCTACTCATCCCCCTAACCTTTCTCTTTTTTTAGAATATTTCTTAGTTGTTTTACGTATGCTTTAAAGCTGGCTGCTCTGTTATACTATACTAGTTGTACGGTGCTGGCGCTTGACTAATATAATAGAAAGTAAACAGACTCTATTATGATCTTATGAATATAAAGATCTCAAAATTGAAGAGCAAGCTCTTTTTCTCACCCCTACCTCTAAAGGGGCGTAAGCACTTCACTCGCGAGGGGATGGCATTCATTCACTTGCATTCCTACTAGCACTACAAAAAGCTCCGGTCTTAACGCCCCTACTACTACTGTGCAGCCTTTCCTTGAGTTAGTAGTTTCGGGTTTCCCATTTACCGACAACGGAGGAGCCGCCCCCACAACGCAGGTGGCCACAGGTTATAACCATACTTCGCACAACAAATCTACTTTGAAGTTGACTTATTCTCTTGGCCAATCATCGAAATATGTACGAGATACCATAAGGGCCTAATATCTCAATAGAACCTTTGTCTAAAGCTTCGAAGGAGACTTTATATTCGAAATGCAGGAACAATCTGACTAGAAAGTCATTCAAAACTTGATCGAGAAACCAGCGTTTATTGAAGAAGCTATTGAGTCGATTACTAATAGTACTAGTTTGAAAGGCTCATTGGAATTGATCCGCTATGGGATTAACATTATACACAACATAAGTCCTAAAGTACTAAATGGAATAGGTATTAGTTTGGTAATGGTTGGAGCAGCAAACTCGGATTCAGCAAGAATCTCATTTTTTGGTAGTACAAAGGGGGAATTGGCCCATATATTAGATGGGGGTCATGACGCTGTCGGGCGCCGACGGCTGATTCAAGTGCCCCCGAACCTCGCAAAATGGTCGCCTATTACACGGCTCACTAAATCTGCCTGGGGTGTGGGTACCTATTATTCATTAGGTAATTTGTCTGCTCCCGGACAATAGAAATAAGTCTTTCTTTCTCCTTTTTCGAGGAGAATTTAAAGGGAATGTGATCACCTTTATTACAATGAAATAATTGAAGTTCATTTATTCTTTCAAGGAGAGATTTTACAAAACCCCACTTTTGCCTCATCTAAGTCCAAGGGGGAAATAGTTGTCAAACATCGCATCGAAAAGGGTTGTCTTTTGCCCGATATTAAAGAGGTATCTTAACTCTTCTTTAATATGGGAGCATAGACATTCCGGTAAAACTTTATTATCCGGTAGATCTAGAGCCATTTCCCATTCATCATGCTTGGGAGAGGAGGTAGACGCTCCCCCACCAGAATCCTTTTCTACGCAGCCTACCATTTCTAACAACAATTCTGAAAAGAAAAAAGAGAACAAAAGAAAAAGAGATAGTCCAAACACTTTCTATAATAGGTACACGAGAAATGTCTGGATTCTTTTTATAGTGGAAATTCCATAAAGTGCGACCCAAGATCCATGATATGAAAACCAAAAGCAATATAAGTAAGCACACGAAATCCTGATGTATTTCTAACTCCAACTCGGACAATAAATAGTTATACAATATAAAACACCATCTAAAGAGTTTTATCTCAAAAATAATTGCTAAAATAGTAGAAAAAAGGATCGCGGAAAATTCCAGTAAAAAGGCAATGGGTTTTGAGAACATAGGAGAGGAATTCTAATAAGGAGAAATTCCAATGTGAAACATAAAGATCTGAGAGATGTCCTTCTTCTTCTCTTACTATTTTGATAGAGAAGAATGCCCAAACCGTACACCAACCCAATCTCGATAAGAATTAGTATGCTACACTCGAAAAAAAAAAGGTTAGAGCCGAAAACAACTCTTCATCATGTTGTTGAATTTCGAAAGAAAAGATTAAAGTGATTGACCTCTCACTCACGGCACACATGCTATATGTGTGATGCCGACAAAAAAGACTTTTTTGCTCCTTTCATCGAAAAGATGTCCAACTACGATGTGTTAAGCATATTGACCTCAACCCAAACTTTCCAGTCCATATCTTTCTTTACATAGAAATTTCGTCGTCCTTTTTGTTTTGGAGGTAAATGTACTGAGAAGAACTGTAAGAAAGAAAAATTGTTGTACTAGAAAAGCCAATCAATCTCTAGGATGTTTTTCAACTAAGTTGAAATGGAAGAACCGCTGCGACCCGGAGGCACCCTCTGCCGCCAATACAATGGGAATGCATCCGTCCTAATGGAAATGAGAGGCCTTATATCTTCACTTGCTATTTATTTTTCTGTTTTCAGGGTATTTGGAAATAGATTTAGAAGTCAAAAATGAATAATTGTAACTCACTCATAACAATAAGAATCTTGGGCCTCAAGGCCCCAAGTCCTATAGAAGATCTTATTCCCGCCTCTGCGCACTACCGGGGATGAAATGCCAGCAACAAGGAATACTACTAATTAGGCTTAGGCCTGAAGGGAGAATATCATCTGTTTACCTGGGGTTAGTATCCTTCCTTTATCAGAAAAGGGAGGAATGCTAGTAGAAAGGCATTGGAAGAATGGCATGCCACTATAAAAGGGATTTTTTCCAGCTAAGAGATCTATTTTATCATACCCGCTAACTAGCTCCGTGCGAACTGTCCATTTCATTAACCTAAAGGCTAGAAAGAAGACTCTATTGAGAGAGCAGCAAAAGAGCTCTACTTGCCTAGTGAGGGCCTAAAGCCATATATTAAGTCAAGGACTCTCCTCTTGGTTTATTATCTCCTTAGTCTGAGGAAGCCCTAAAAATGGAGTTACATATCCCTCCTTGTATTCTAATCCAAGACATGGTTAATCCTTTACTAAAGACTAAAGCAATATTGGATCAAACCTTACAAAAAAAGTTCTAATAAACTAGGGCAAAAGATAATCCAAAAGATCAGTCTTGTGATTGATTTAGATTGTGTTCCTTTAGTGCCTTGTAGTCAGTATTGACAAAGAAAGGTCTCCTGCTTTTATTGAGTTAAAAATAACAACTCTGCCTTCATTCGTGTTCGGGGGAAGGCTAGTAAGAGTTGATGAAAGCATTAAGTCTGTCTTAAGTAGGGCTAGTAAGCCTATATCAATAGGAATCTCAGCATCTGCCTAACAAATCATTCAAGAGGGGCTCACACATACCTCTTAGGTAGACGGGTTAAAAAAAGGATGAAGAAGGGGACTAGGAATTTCATAGGAGGATTTGGTATGTCCCGGGGACTTAGGAAGTGAAGAGGCTCTAAGATAGTTTTATTGTACTAGCTCCCCTCTAACTTAATAACCCTAGTCTTCTGACTTTCAAACTTCAGAAGGACTTCTCTTAAGAGATTCCTTGCTTTTCTATGAGATTTTGGTTGAGGGCCAGAGGTTTAGAGCCGGGAGGTAATAGGCAGTGATTGGGGATTCGTAGGTCTATCGTAGGATACTTTTAGGCGATCTCAATCTCAGGTCGTAGTGCATAAATAATCTTAATAGGAATGATGGGTGGATCTTCTCTTTTTAAAGACTAGAAAGCACCTTCTCTATCTAAGGTCAGGCTTGGAAATCCTAGAGATCATTTCGCTACTATCGCTAATTCTCTTCTACCACTCTATGGATGATTTGATTTCCTTTAGGGCGTGGTAAAGATCATAGCTTTCCTCTCGAATGGGGTGGCAACACTAAATCTAAAACAGATTCTTACAGTTCATACTTTTCATGGCTGCCTTTTAAGAGAAACTCAGAGATTGTACCAAAAGACTTAGAAATTGGATTCTCCACAACAATTGAAATAGGGGGATCTTCTTTTGGAAATCCTATCTAGTCTTAGCATGATATTAGGAAATCTCATTGATATTACTCAAACAAGCATGAAACATATGCTTGCATATTCGTCCATAGGCCCAATCAGATATTTAATTATTGGAATAATTACTGGAGACTCAAATGATGGATATGCAAGCATGATAACTTATATGTTGTTCTATATCTCCATGAATCGCAGAACTTTTTCTTGCATTGTATTATTTGTTCTATGTACCGGAACTAATAACATTTGAGATTATGTAGTATTATACACAAAAGATCCTTTTTTGGATCTCTCTTTAGCCCTATGTCTCTTATCCCTAGTAGGTCTTCCTCCACTAGCAGTTTTTTTTCTGAAAACTCTATTTATTCTGGTGTGGATGGCAGGAAGGCCTATATTTCTTGGTTTTAATAGGACTCCTTACAAGCATTGTTTCTATCTACTATTATCTAAAAATAATAAATTTATTAATGACTAGAAGAAACCAAGAAATAACTTCTCACGTGCGAAATTACAGAAGATCCCCTTTAAGATCAAACAATTGTATCATATTGAGTATGATTGTATGTGTGATAGCATCTAATATACCAGGAATATAAATGAACCCGATTATTACAATTGCTCAGGATAGACTTTTGTAGCTTCTAGGGTCTATTTCTTAGTTTAAGATCCCTCTTACTAACTGGAATCAAAGAATTAGTAGATCTGTTCCACCCAAAATGGGAATGGGCTAGGGTTATGAACTTATAATCAGATGATCGAGTCGATTCCATGATTATAAGTTCATTCCATATCAGACCAGGCCAGAATAGGGTTATATATATTCTTATTATGAGAAGGAGGCATTTGGGCCTATCTAAATAGATACTATGTTTACATATGGATCCCTACATCGTTACATTCCATTTAGGATTAGGAATATGCATAATCGGACCTGCTTTTTTCATATCTCTATTGGGACCCTATTAACCTCTTTGAGTAAATCAATAAATAGGTTTGATTGTCCATCTTTTAGATCTATATAAGCATTGCATTCTCTGGATAATTCAAATCAAAGAAATTGGATGTCCAACTCAGGCCTATATGACATGATCGATCAATAGATCCACCTTTTTCATATATTCCATACATCACATTAGATAGATATCATATTCAAAGAATATGATTCACTTTCAAGATGCCTTGATGGTGAAATGGTAGACACGCGAGACTCAAAATCACGTCTCAATGAGCGCGGAGGTTCGAGTCCTCTTCAAGGCATAATATTGAGAATGCTCATTCAATGAGCATTCTAAATTGGAATAAATTCAGCAGCGGATACCGAAATCTTAGTGATCTTCTCTATCTGGGGAGTCTACTTTAAAATCGTCTGCCCTGCACCCATCCCCGAGTATATGCTTCGACAAGAATCACATAAGGGTAGGTTACAAACCTTTGGTAAAATGCCCGCCCGTAACCCAACAGATAAAGTACATTACATAGTCCAGGGATTGGCAACTTACCCATTCAGTAACTTTGGCACTGGACATTCCCAAAATGGGGAATATCGGGTAAATTCAATATAATAGATGCCTGTTGGCATTCCAGGATTTCTTCTCCTTTCAGGGCTTATCCGAAAGAGAATAGTACTTTTTGGTTATGAACATCTGAACTAGTTGTTTGTTGTTCAAGAATTCTTGTTTAGGTAGTTCATACCATCCATACATAGTCTTTTGATCTGACGATTGAAATTTTTCCTTTATTGCTAAAATATTCTTCCATGGAGCTAAGGTCCAAAATATGGAAGAAATAAGCATTTCCACAACTCTCCAGTCAATTCTGTTCCACTTAATCCCTCTTAAATGGCCACATCTCTTTCTGGCTAAGGAATGGGAAATCTTTCTCCTATTACATGAATCCAATTTTCATTTCATCTGGGAAAAGCGATCTTTTTCTCATCAATGTCTTTGTCATTTGATCCTATAGTGTTCTGTTAGATAGGAATAGATTTGATAAACACTGATAATTCTCGGATTGAGTATTAGAATGAAAAGATCCATTAGATAATGAACTATTGGTTCTACGCCATCTCTGACATTTAATCAACAATTCGAAGTGCTTTTCTTATGTGTTCTTGATAAACCAGCATTTATATAGATGTAGAAGGATCTGTTTGGGAAGTAAGAAGCCTCTTTGGCATCTCTTCATCTGCAAATAATTCTCGATGTGAAAATACAGAGATAGGGGGCTGATCTTTTAATAGGAAAAAGTGTGGATCTGCAGGGTCCCAAATGAATTAGCTTATTCGAAAAAGGCCTTGTTCTTTGGAAGTTCTATCTCGTGTCTGGTACTGTATGGTTCCACTATGCAATAACCCCGAATCATTCTCTTGAAGCTCATCCTCTTCATTATAAATAATCCACTTGTCCCGAAATGACCTGGACCAATAGGGAAATCCCAATTCATTGGTCCTTTTACTACAATCAAATAGAACAAATAGAAAGCCCCAAGGGCGCCATATTATAGAAGCCCAATCTATGTTATTGAATAAATCCTCTTGCGGTTCAAGGGCTCCTTCTCCCTCCTCTTCTTCAAACTCCGATTGATATTTTTCATAAAGAAATCTCTGATCAAGGATAGACCAAGAGCTCTTTTGCATTATATCTAAGGGATTCCTCGATTTGGGTCGGAGAAGCAATGTCACTCGATCATTAACAAACTGACTACAATCTTTTTCTGTCTATGAAGATCCCATCAGAGCGCCTTCTACTTCTAATAGGCCATGAACTAGATCAAAATCATTATCAACGAGTCCATAAGAAGTGATCCCATTTTTCCATCGGGTCCGGATAAAGACCAAAGATCTTAAGTGACTGATTCGGCAGAACAACTCAAAAGATAAAGAAGTATCATTAATCTCTTTATGCTCGTTCCAAGCTCGAAGTACCATTTGTACAAATAAGAATCCCCTTCGTTACATGATTTCTTCTTCATATAGATAGATATAGGATCTATGGAGCAATTAGTTAGAAGTATATTTTGTGCTACAACCCTTCCTATCTGATAGAAAAGGATCCCATGATCCTGAACCGATCTTACCTTGGATCGCAAATCCTAAGTTTTTCTACGAAGAGAGGATCTAATTGTATTAGTGTCTATAATTGATTTCTTCTATGTAATACTAATCGATAGTACCTCATTGGTAAGTGCTACAAGATCTCGTGCATTGGAACCCATGGTTATGGACCCGAATCCGTTAGTATGGAACATTTTCTTTTCCAAGTGAAATCCCCTAATATATGAAAGAGTGAAAAAGTGCTTTTGTTGTTGTGGAATAAGAAGCCTTCGTAGCTTAATTCACACATTTAATTTATTCGGAGCTACTAGAGCGGGATCCACTTTTGGGGAATATGAGTCGAAGCAATAACAAGAATATTTCTAGTAGAACATCTTTCAAAATCCCTAGAGAGATGGTTCACTGATAGACCGAGGGATAAGTCATTCGACTCATTCACATACAGATCATGAATGTTTGGAATCCATATTATGTAAGGATTGAAGGGTGATATAAAATCGGTCAACTTTTAACATCATATCTACAGTTAGCCCATTCATCCTAGTTAGCAGTTCCAGCTTCGTATCAAGGTCACGATCGATATCGTCACTTACATCAAGATTGTCACTATCATCAATATCATCACTATCAATAATATCAATCTCATCAAGAAGAAAATCTTTAGTCTTCTTATCCAGGAACTTGTTAAGAAATACCATAATGAAAGGAACATAGGAGTTTGTCTCTAGGTATTTGACCAAATAGGATCTTCCAGTTCCTATAGAACCTATAACTAAAATACCCCTAGAGGGTGGATAAGGCTAAACAAAGCAAAAAGGGTTTTCCACGAAAATGATGTTCCCCACACGAAGTTTGTGAATAAGTAATTGTATGATAATGAGCAAGGCATATCCGTCTTTCTGCTAAACAAGATGGATTGAACTCAGAATTCATTAGATGCTTTTTATGAATGTCAACTAAGTATCGTAATTAAATTTCTCCTGGTTGATCAATCATTTGATAACCAGAGTAATTCTTTGAAAAATAATCACTATGAGTCAGACTCAATAGAATTTGATCAATCCTATTTTCTGTCGTTAAGGGGGAGAACTGAACCAAGAATTCTCTTTCTTCATCCTCAATCGAATAACTGTTCACGAACCAGGATTCTATTTTCTCATCAATCCAATCCCCATTTTTTATTTTTCTTCAAAATGAATAGATCTCTTTACTTGTATGACTTAGATGTCTCGTATTTTCTCAAAAAAGTGATTTGATTGATGGGATTTGGTATGAGATCGATGACATCGATGAGATTGATATTCCAATCTTTCTTCTTAGAACTTATTGATTTGACCCCATAAGTGGGACCAAGCATGTTGCCACCAGAAGCAAAACCCTGTATAGAATCTCCTAATTGTTCCAGAGATACTAGAAGGGATTCTTTAACCAAAAAGAATTCGGTTCAGATGAAGGATACCTATCTAGAAGTTTTTGCAACTCAATCATAGATGATTCCATCTTTAAAGATTTGACCTTTTTGAACTCTGTCTCTAACTCACTAGAGTCACGGGAAACAAAGAGAAGATGTGTACAAACGAGAGTTGTTGAAACTAGCATATCTCCAGATCAATCGTCCAAAATAAGTATGAGTATCTATATTATTCTAAATTTCTTCCTCTTGACCGAATCTGTAAGCTTCATTAGCAGATTCATTTTCTGTACTTTCCCTGATCAAACAAGAAGTTACTAAAAACTCATGCATAGTATTGAATAGGGAGCCGCCTTTTACACTAGCTAGGCCTGATGTGAAATGGGTCCATAAGGATGTTGTGCTCATCCTAGAATACAATCATGAAATGGAAAGTACCGAGCTCTACGTTTAGGGAAATAGGCCAAATCAGCAAAGGGGCTTAGAATACTAAAAGGTATCTGCTGAGCACCTCTATTCCTCTTCTTCCGATTATTCATCATCTTTGGAGGATACATATATAGATAGTGAGTAGGCATGGCAGGAAAGCCACTAAGATCACCAAGATAATTCCCAATTACACTACTTCAATTCTTTCGAATTCATTGGATTATTTCCCTCTATTCCTCTTTTTTGAAGGTAACCGTCCAGTCTTGGAAGTGAGGATCTTACAATTATTCCAATCCCTCTACTCTATTATTAGCAATTTCCTGAAGCCATTCTTCTATCATTCTAGTTGTTAGTAAAGTGAATGCCATTGTTGATGTTAGATCGTTTAACTCGCAGCCAAGGAATGTTCTTGATCTGCGAACAGAGCCGAAAGAGGTTACTGCGACAACAAACCAACATGCATGATTTAGAGAAGGACAATGATCTATCGTGTATGTAGGGATCACTATTAGATAGAGCCGCATGAGATAAATTCTTCAATCGTAAGCCAAGGAAGTACTATCACTAGGTTAGGCGAGTGGCTATCGTCTAGGCATTTCTCCCCCTTTCATCACCATTAAAAGCGCTTTGTCCTGCCTATCAGAACTGTTTCCTCCTCTGGGACTTCGGAGAGCCTCTAAATAATAAGGTTTGGTATCTTCTTGAGAAGAAAGAAGAAAGGTTGGATCCTCTCTTAAAGAAGACATTTCGGGGAGAAGAGTTAAAAGTGTGAGTTCCATTCCTATTATAGAATTAGCCACACTTGGGCCAAGACGAACTAAAAGCAAGTCCTTTTTAGCATAAAAATCAGATAAATATAGGGTTAGCAACCAGTTCTGAGATTAAGGAAAAGTAGTGATTAGCGATTAGAGGAATATAACTATGCAACAACGGATATGTGACATACAATATATATCCTTTCAGTCAGGTATATCCTCTCAAGTAAGCTTTCTTTCTCAGCTTCGTTAACTAGACTTGAGAATAGCGCCTTCATACCCTTTTTCCACTTTTCCATACTTTTTTAATACACTAATTCTATTTCATTCCGTTAAGCTATACCTTGACTTGAGCCAGACCTTGTGCTTGCCCTAGCACGAAAAGGGATGCGCTAAGGCGCAATGTCTTTCACGCTAGCACGCTTAATTAATCCGTTGATTCTTTCCTAATCCCATCAGCCATAACATGGTCTATCTAGGTTGGTCTAACTCATTGGCTTGGATATGGTTATTATTACTGGGTCACAGTAAGAAAGGATAAGAAATATATAAATAAACCACGAATAATTTCATAAAGCTCCTCGCAATATATCGTTAGGAGGATGGGACGACGTGATGGATTGGAAAGAACATTTACCATAGCCACTTCTACAGGTATCAGATAACCACTAGGCTAGGCTTATATGATCTCATTTATAAGTTATTCTAAGAGATAAGAGAAAGGAAGAAGTAACATATTAGTGACATCTAAGACTAGTTTTTCTTCCTCACTCACTTACTACTGCTGCTTATTTCCACTTATCGATAAGCAAGGAGTTTTCTCAACAAATAGCAGCTGCACCGAAGAAACAAGGAAGTTCTTTCACAGAGACAAGGGAAAACAATCATTCAATAAGGTATGGTATTACACACGAAAGACAAGTTGCAGTGGATCGTAGACCAATGAACAAGTCTATCTATTTATTTGCGACATAAGTATTAGCTTACAACTGATTAACGACTGACTTCAAAGAAGTGAGGGAATTAACCCCTTCTTTTTTTCTTTGAAAAAAGAAGTAAGCATGGATTCAGGCTTAATCCAACTCAACCAAGGGGGAAGGATAACTCCTTTTCAATAATAGAAGCGTCACCTACTACTAATGTATGTAGACCAAGGACTTTCCATGTCACCGGGATTCTCGTCTCCAGCTTTTTCCCACCAGCTCATTCTTTACTAGGGATCTACGCAAACCCGCCAGGTTAATTAACTCAACGTAAAGAAAGCTCATTAGATCAAAACTAGGGGAGTGCTTACTACTAGTGAAAGGATAACATCTCTCCACCCTTATTAGTAGTAGAGAACACCAGGTAAGTTCATACTGTAAAATGATAGATTGGTAATGAAAGGCAATGTACTAAGAAAGCGCAACTCTATTAGACCTTTATCTAGAAAAAGCTAAAAGAAAGGAGAGAAAGAAAGGTTTCCTACTACTAATAAGGTTGGGTAAGAAAGAAAGGTGAGGTGACTAGCTTTGTAACTTTATTCAATGTAAAAGGTTGGCTTAGTGCCCTATCCGCCTTTAAGTGAAGGGGTGCATCCACCGAAGATGGCAACAGGAAAGACGGGAGCATGAATGAGATAGCTTATGCTCTTTTTCATCCTCACTACCTGGTTTATAGTACAATCTGGAGAATATGAACTTCGCACATTCATTTTTTTTGGTACGTTGTTATGAGCATCTCTGGTGCTCTATCTTAGGTCTGAGGTATGGGTAGAATCATGATAAAGAAGTTTCGGTGGTTTTATAATTCCTAAGCATAAAGTTGTATACTTTCAAAGTAGATGGAGTGATAAAGCATCCCTTCTTATGCAAACATACATCCAATGGCATAGAGTGATGAATTAGTATGAACATGGAACTCCTTATTCCAATTTGGAAACCGAAGGACTGGGGCTTACAACAAACACTCATCTGCATGCTTAAAGGCTTAATCCTATTCCGGTTCCCACGCCTTATACCTTTCTTCTGCAATGATTCCATGATGGGATTTTGTGCTTTAAAAAGTCTTCTTTGATACATCTATAATAGCCTATGTTTCCCAAAAAGAATGTGCTACCCCCAGTCACCTTTTCAATAAATGAGATTAGTTAGAAATCCCGACTTTGAAGCTCAGCTTAGACCAGGACTTCAGAATAGAGCGAAGGAAAGGTTAATATTACTATATTATTTCTTAATATTACTATGTTATTTCTTATCTCTCTTCTTCTTCCTCCCTAACTTTATACTCGCTCTAACCCAACAAAAAATTCAGAGTTCCATTTGGTGGGTGGGTCTAGGGCGAACGAAAGAGATATGTAGCACAGGGCAGGTGAGGCATTGTGTCGTCGAACAAAAAGAAGTTTGATCTTCCATTTCTTAGTAGGAGTACTCCTATGTTAGAAGGACATTTCGTGCAAGAACTAGGTTTGAGTTAGTGCACTAAATAGGTTGTTTTTTATCGCCTAATGGCTCTATATCTGAGGTAACCCAGACTAGTAGCCACCTATTAGAGTAAATGATGATATTGTTTATAGAATTCGTTGTCCTTTCTCTCTCCTTTCTTCTAGAGGAATTGAGTCGTTCATTTCGGTCTAACTTCGTTACTGTACCCCGTCTCATTCCGACAGTGTACTATCCTAGACCTCTGTCTATCCCGACATTGATAGAAATTTATAGTTAGGTTAGCCAGCCCGGTAACCCAGACAAGTGGGAGGCTCCACACTTTTCCCATCATACAATTCTGCCAAACTACTCTATTTCACTCATTCTCCATTCCGTCTACTCTGGGAATCCATAATCTGACGATTCTTTCATATATGATATTTTTTGTGAATTTGACATCAGTGATCTATGACCATCCTTTCTTCTTTCCATTGCAAAAAGGAATAGTTGGCTGATAGGTGCCCAGCCTAGGCCGGGACATCATTCCTTTCTCCTCCTCTAGCTACTAATGAGGGGAAATCGATCAATCCCTGGAACCATATTTGTTGATACGTATATGGATAGATAGATAGCAATTTTTTCTCTTGATGATGAGGTACCGAAAAAGAATCCACTTTCATCAGAATATCTGATTCAAAGTCAAGCGACGAAGAGATAATAAGTTTATTTCGGGTCATAGAAAGGATTGGATCGAAGGAGAAAGGTTAGGCACTTTCTAAAGTCATTTCAATAAGAGGTTGCTTTTTTCATAAACACTAATTAAACTATTTCATTGATCCAAGGATGAATTTCCCTTAGACCTTAATCTTCAAGCTAGAAAGCCAAAATTTTGTCAATAAGTACAAATTTTTTGACTGGCATCTTAGAATAAGAAAGTATTGTTCCTGATCCGTAATTTGCAACACAACATAAGTAGAAGCATACTATGCTATCATAGAATAGTTGTTCCGAGTGAAAACTTCTTTTCTTAGGATGAACAGTATAAAGATCTTCTTTGTCGGTAACAAGACTTTCCTTTCTTCATAATCAAAGAGAACCGGAAAGCTTTGATGCAAGGAAAGCCAATCTATATAGATGGACTAATTCTCTGCCTTCTTCCTATCTCTTTATCTAAGATCCAGTTAACCCAATGCAAGACAGAGGGATCTATAATCAGACTGACTCTTCTCTTTCCAAAAGTGGAATGCTTCTTTTATTCCATTATCTTCCTGCCAAACCTTCTAGTTCGATCCAACCCAACGGACTCAGAGCAAGAAATGGGTACTTTCAGAATAAGCCTATCATCTTGAAATAGTTCCAACCTATTCTAAGATGATGATTTGTAGAGCAGATTAACCGTAAGCAAATGACTAATTGTTTCTATAAACCACTGATTCAAGGCCTAGTTCAATTATGACTATTCTCACTAGTCTTTATTTCCCTTCTCATCCAGCTTGATATCGGTTCTTACATCGAGCGGGTTATAGGGTTTAAGAAAGCACTAATGGTACCACAGCTTCTCGAAGCCAAGAGGCTAAAGAAAAAGTCATGTCCATCAACTGATGAAGAGAAGAAGGAAATGTCTCTTGTTCCTTATTCTTATGCAGTTGGTAGTTTGATGTATCCCATGGTTTGAACTAGGCCAGATATTGCACGGAACTGTTAGTAGCTTTCTTTCTAATCCAGGAAAAGTGGCCTTTCGGCCACTTGAATGGTTGGAGAGGGGCTTTGCGCTCTTCTTTGCTTTTATATAATATCCTCCACTGCTGGTAAAGGAAATGGTTCTTAGGTCGGTGAAACTGTTCCCAAAGCCAAGCTTGTGACAAAGAATTTTCGGTCATAACCGTTGGTACCCGAGATGAATAGATAACTAAGTCAAAATAAATCTAGTTAGTCCTAAAGTCTTGGAAGTGGGTTATGGGGTTGAAAGTATCGAACCATTCTCATATCGTGTAAGTAGGGTTATCGCCTTATAAGACATTTGCAAGGAAGGGAAAGGAGGGAGAATAAGGGAAGGTGCCATGTAGCTGATTGCACATTACTAAGGCAAGGAATAAGACGTCTGAGAAGGGATGCCAAAAAAAAGGCTTCAATTGTTTCTGGTGCAAAGTCAGTAGTACTAGGGCCTTCGAGTTCGAATTTCCAACTATCAAAAAGTGTAGAGAAGTCACCTCCATTCTCGATTTCTATTGCGACAGATGGAGGTCTCATAATAGAGTCAGTTTTAGTCTTGGGATCAAGGTTTCTTTCCTTTGTTGAATCAGGAATAGCCGAATCCAGGTAATACCAACTCAAAGGCGATGACTAGTAGATCCTTTTTTCCTGGCTATATGATATCATATCAGATAGGCTAGACCAGGACAAAGAGAACTAACCAGGAGCGAACGGTCCAAAAGTTATCAAAAGGAAAGAGAGTGAGTGTGCCGAAAGACTAGAGAAGGAAACTTCTAAAGTGACTTTCACTCGGGAACGGATTTGATAAGGCCACTAGAAGCCTTGTTTTTGTCTTTCTCTTGCGTCCGGCTATTCCTGCTGAGTCCTCACTCCAGTTAGATAGGAGAATCACTGTAGATAGTGATAGAAGATGCGGTACACAAAGTGGTCCTAGAATGAAGGGAGGATGTGGGAATATCCACTCATTCGATATACAACATCGAAAGCTTACACGTTCGAAATATCCTAGGAAAGAAGAATCGAAAGCATCGAAGCGCTAGCAGACCCAAAAGCTAGCATGGAAAATAGAGAGAATTGAATCTTAGCTGACTTTCAAGGCATGTTAGGCTTGGCGAATGCGGACGAAGAGCTATCTCAGACTCCCAAAAGATAGGAGTACAGTTATAGTAGGAGTCCCAAACCCGAACCAGTCAAAGTTCAAAGGTCAAAGATGGACCTACTATACTCTAATTCAGAATATAAGTTCCCATGCGATTAAGGAATAGAAGAAAGAAAATCGATCATAACAGCACTTCCTATAGTGGAATTGGAATTGACGGATTCTTTGACTCAAGCTTCAGGGGGATGAAGCTTAGTATAAATCTTAGTTGAAAGAAACTGGGCCTAAGACTATATAAGGAGGATTGATTATATAATATAAGCCATACGTAGATGAAGGTAACTTTCAGGAATCCTCTCATGAAGGAGGTCTTAGATAGATGCTGAGTCATCTCTTATAGTGTGGGAGTATAACAGTAGAAGAAGTTATTTCCCTATACCCATAAGCATTGTCATGATTGGATAAGCTAAGGTCGAAATGGAAGAATGGGTGGCTACCTATTTCCTCAGCTGATAAGAGAATCTTTCTTTAGCATAGATCAAGTCTTGTCGAAGATAAGTATTAAGTCCTATATCGCTGGAATTTTGAAGATTGAGGAGTGGCAACTCTGAATAAATTCGAGAACCTACTCCCGGGTAGTCTTTGACTACCTCTTTCCCCTGGCCTAGCTAGCTCTCTTACCTGGGATCCCTTCCCCTTGAAGAACTACCACTCAACAATGTTGGATCACTCATCAATGTCATAAGATTCAAATGATGGAGCCGATTCTAACTTGGCTGACACTAAGACCGAGAAAAAAAGGGTTCTTGATGGCATTCTCGGCCTATGAGGTTATGAACTAAACTCCCTCGCAAGTGCCATGTCATGGAACTTATTTTCTTCTTTGTATGAGTCTATAAAGGCCTTTCCCTTTGAAAGACGAATCTTCTACAAAAAAAATAGGCTGCTCTCGGTTGCCAATGAAGCATTCCCTTCAACCTATTCAGGGTCTGCTCTCACCCCTAAAACTTCCATCAAGTGGTTGTTTGGCCCCCTTCTTATTTGACCGTCAATGAACATGGAGACGTATATAAGGAGATGAAGGAGTTCATATTACCATACTCGTCCATTTAATTAAGCCTTCGCTTAGCTATTCGAATCAATAATGGATTGGGAATGGGTATGGTAACTACGTTTTGTGCCCTTCCCCCCCTCCCCCCTATTTCTTTGTCTTCAACGTCAACCGGAGAAAGCCAAAGATATGAGGAATCTAAGGAACATTTGTCACTCAAAATAAGTTGAACATATAAGGAATCTGAGGATTCTTTGAACTCAGTTCAACTCATTTAGTAAGATGAATCCTCATATTAGGAGGCTACGAGCTTTGGCTCTTAGTTTTCTTCCTTGATTCTGTCCCTTGGGACCGCTCTTTGGTACTTCAACTTTTAAACTTATTATCATCCTGTAACCTTGGGTCAATCATCCCAATCCCTTTTATTCATAAAGGTATTTCCCAAGTCCGTTGGAGTATCTTTCTCTTCCTTTTCGACCAACTACTACCTAGTTCTATCAAACCATACTATTTTACTCCTAGAATTCCCTGATAGAGAACTCCAGTTCTACACCTGAGGCTAGATACTAGCTTAGACTCCAACTTCTGAGTATGGCCAAGTGGTAAGTCCTTTCTTTTCTGTTTGAGAATATGTCTTCTCTTTCAAGGTGGCATGAGACAATCAGTGAGTTTCAGGTGGCTTTAGTCTTTTGAATTTTCCTAAGGTGGATCGAGTCTCTGGTAGTTCTAGGTGTCGAAAGACTAGTGCTAACAATCCTATTTTGAATTCTAAAGTACACGAACATCTTTGACATGAGGTACGCAGTCGCTCAAAGAGGACGCTTTCAATCTTTCTTTATGAAAGCCAGACAGCTGAGATAGAGTCCAAGTGCACTAAGCACTGTAGGGAAATATAGAAAATCAATTCCTTATTGTGGAGGGACACTTAGTCACAAATGCAAGGTTCTGATGGTGTTGATGACCCTCCTTTTAGTAAAGATTAGGGGGTGGAAAGTGGAAGATAGAGCTTGGACCTAATATGATAAGAAGGCTCTACAACCACTTTATTTATTTGACAGAGGCAGACTGAATCGTGTGCAAGAATCTTTTAAAACAACAAACTGACCTAAACCCTTTTCTCTGAAGGCAGGACATGAACAATTAATTAAAAGGCTCGACTTTCATGCTAGGAGGGCTTACTTGAAAGACTCTTTTTATTGAAAAGACAGATGAATGCCGTCGAGCAACTCATTCATTGCTTTGTGTAAAATCTTATAAGGAAACGGCAAAAATGTTCTTTCAACTTCTTAAAATAGGGATTTAGATAATGCCCATTTCCTCATGTGTGATCACTCACTCTTTATCTAGTAATCCAATATGGTTTAAAGTGCTATACGAATTTAGAGTCTGCATGGACTTAACACTGCCTCTCTGAGTTAGATTCCGAACAAATTTTTTGAGAGGATCCTTTGTCTTTCTTTTTTTCAAACTCTTTCTATTAAGTAAAATAAAGTTAAAATTGATGGAACCGAAGCCCCATACTCTCATTCATTCTCTTTGTCAGTTCAGTGCTACCCTTCACTCGCTTCATCATCATGATCGGGAGAACTCAAAATGTCCAGATAAAAGGTGAGATCAGCTCACGGACACAATAATTAAATCCTCTTGAAAAAGTGGAAAGTATCATAAAGAGGGGTTGTAGGTTCGCGCGCGACGGCTTGATGTCTACGCGAGATATCGCTTTCCTCAGCTAGCTCATAGGTCACGACTTCAAGGTATTTAGTTAATGACCTGGAAGCTAATCAATCAAAAAAAGCCTATTTATTTGGTAAGCCAACAAGGCAAGGCCCTGAAAAATGAGAAAAAGAAGATGCGCTCTATCCGACCAAGGTACTTCTCTAAGCGCAAAGCTCCTGTCTTCTCCCTTAAAGACCATATCGATTGACTTTGTTCCCCAAATCTCATTTCTGGCTTTCACCTCCCACCACGTGTACGGATTAGCCACCGCCCCCTATTAGTGGGTTGGGCATAACCAAATTATTGTTTAGCCGAAGAATCTTTCACTCTACCTCCTCTAATTAAGACCACATAATGTTTCTACAAATATATCAAAAGAATACCAAAAAGTTTGAATTCATAGCTAATAACATTTATTCAAGTCCCCGACTGCCCCATCTTTTCAAACTTTTTCTGGAAGTGGGGATCATAAAGTTTTGTCAAGGCAATGAAATTGGAATTCAAATGTCAGGGCTTAACAGATCCTTCAACAAAGAAATAGTGAACCGCCCTGACCAAGTCGTCAACAAAAATATTCCAATAGTGATAGTAAAAAGTCCTAGGAATCAAAAATTGAAAGGATAGGGGAGTCATAGCCCTTAACCAAGGGAGTGGTTACGTTCACTATGTCCCCCTTATTAACGACATGCTATGGTGCCCCAAGGTTGTCTCGTAAATATCTTTGATCTGAACCTTAGCATCTACTCTCTCTAAGAGGATGAACCATGCCTTTGTTATTGCAAGAATATAACGATCAAAGAGCTATGGCTCAGCTGCTTAGTGTATTACACCGTATTGCTCAAAGGTGGCATGCTGCAAGAGCGTAGGTGAGTGATAAGCATAGGAGGCGTGCCCAAAGGGCAGTGGCAGCAGTGTGTTTCTCGTTGCATCATTGAGATTTGCAGGGTGGCGGGTACTTTGACTGCCTTGTATCAGGTGAAGAGAAGGGGGTGGTAGGCTTAGTAGGGATCAAACCTACAATATCACCGTTATGAGCGGTACGTTTCAACCAATTAAACTATAATCCCCTGCGGATCTCTACATGCAATTCTCTCACTTTGGGAAGAGCGGACAGAAAGAGAAGGCCTTTATCCTATCTGCTTCTTTCTCTTCCCAGGAATGAAGAATTTTATAAAAAGAAAAAAAATTCCTTTTTCTTTTTGTTTATAGATTATTTATTATTATTATTATATAAATAATGTTAAGAATAATATTAAGAAAGTGAACCTTTCACAACTCAAACAGCCGGTACAATTTTTGGCTCAAACTGGTGGGGGCTTTCTATTTGCTTTGAATGTCGGCTATTTCCATTTTGTTAGAAGTAGAAGTAGAGGGCATTGTTTGCCCCACACTTCAGAAAAAGTCAAAAAGTATGGATAAAGTAAAAAAAAGTACATAAGGAGTGAGAAATAAAAACTTGGTTACGGGAACCGAAGGTTAGGCCGACTACTTTAGTAGAGCAAGACCTTTATTCCTACCCCTTACCCTTTCTTTCTATGTTGCCGATTCCCAGAGTACTAATGTACCCTCGTGTATACAGTTTTCCAACTACTTTCTTCCTTCGACTTCTTTAGCAACTTCCGCATCTATCGTATTCGGGAAAGCTTGCTTCGTGGCGGAGCATTTAGCAATGCCAGCAGCCTGGTGAGGGCTGGCTGTCTGAGGACAGATTAAGGCAGGGCCTGCTAGGCTTTCTTCTCATGAGAATGGGTGAGGGTATTCTACCTAAATAGTAGAAACAGGTAATAAATAAGAGAATACTAAAGATCTGAGCCATAGAATTTCCCAATTCAAACACAAGGTACTTATTAGATCGAATGTACTTCTTAGATCTAATAGAATGATTTTGCCATATCTAGACTAGTACCAATCCAAGATATTTCATGAATAAAATGTGACCAATTAACCGACCAACAAAACCACTTGTTATAAATTAGATCTTGTTGTTGCATCGAAAGAGATAAATGTTGACTAATCTAACTAACATTAAACTTAGTAAAATGAAATGGTTGAATAATTGATAAATGAGATTATTCAGGAATAAAAATTGAATGCTGAGATTACGCGTTGAATTTCTAGTAGTAGATCCATCATAAAAAAAGTGTTTGTGATTGTTCCAGAAGAAATGAAACAAAAGATATGGTAGAGCTAGGACAGTTATTGTATGAGGTCTACCCAATACTAGATGCAGAGGCGCATAATAAATCGATATGAACATTATGAATTGTCCTATAATAAAACCAGTTGTTTTTGATACCTTCTTCTCGGTTCCTTCTTCCATAACCAAAGCTCGGAGAAAAGGAAGCCTCATAGACTGAAGCCTCTGTTCAGTTCTTGCTCTGGTTGGTTTACGAATCAAAGGAGACTAACAAACTACAATAAATAAACTGCACCGGACGGATTGACTAAACCAATGCAATATTTAAGAAGGCGATCGAGAAGACATGAGTTCCCAAATTGTAGTATAAGTATTTATCGCAGATGTGAGCTTCCCCTCATCTTACTTCCCAGCAAAAAGACAATAAGAGAAGGAAACCTCTAACAATAAAGAAGATGTACTACAACCGCATACACATACCCTCGATACAAAGTAAGAAAGAAAGCAGTCCTCACCTCGGGTGAGCCCAGAAGTCAAGAAAGAATCGACTTCACACACTAAGAATATCATCATTATCTGAGAAAGATCTTAAAAGATCAAATAAGATGAAGGATTTTCCTTTTCTCATACTACAACATTGACTATGCTAAGAGAAGGATTTAGGACTGATGGAGAGACAGATCCAAGCACTATAGCACAAGGATTATCATTCGCTTTCCTTTAAGATTTGAAGCAAAAGAACCTTCTCCGCTACGTGGGAAGAAAATAATAGACTGGGGTACGGATTGACATACTATTTGATTCGAAGTGAATGACTACCTAGATTAGAATGAGGATTCAATATTTTGTGATAGTTATCATGGATTGAAAAGGTATTGGCCAATAGAAACACATAAGTTTCATACAAAGGTGCCTTGAATAAGTGGGGAAAAGACGTTTAAAGTAGAGGGAAAACGAATCTTAGAAGGGAAATCTGGATGAAAGGGCAAATTCTTGTGATTCTTGGTTGGCTGACTAAAGAACGGATGCGGTGGGAAAAGGGAGCGCCATTGCTATAGGTTTGATTCATTAATGTTGGTATCTCAGTCACCGATTGATGTTGTCCTAAAAATACCCCTTTGTTTTTACTCAACTATATCCGTAGTATCAGGATTTTTACTGCCCGATCATTTTTATGGATCTCAATATGTTTGGCTCACTTCGATGGAATAGAGCCATTCTAAGTAGAAACCCTTCTTTCGATATGTCGGATAGAGCGGGATCAGTCATGTAATAGCCCCCAGCCCTTTCCTTATGATGATTCTGCCTTGCTCGTACCATAAGAATGTCGTATGCAAATAAATTCACTTTATGCAGAATAAAGGGGTGACAGCCCGATGCAGGAAATTGCGAGGGGTTGTGCTTTGCTACCTGCTTAGGTTTCCATATATTGTATTTATCTACATGGGAATGAATTCATCCATCAAACCCGCCATTTGTATGCACCCAAACATGTTTAATTGACCTTTGGCATAAGCAACTTCATACTTCTATTGGCTCTAGTTGGGACTTAGATATGAACACCCCCTTCATTAGAATCCACCCTAAAGTTTCTTAGTAAACAGGGATCATTCAGTAAGACCTAGTCTTTCGCGAGACTTTAGGTTTACCTCTTTTGTTAGCTCTCGACTTATCCGTTAGGATCGCGTCTTGTACCCCTACTAAGAACTTGAGAGACGGAACTATGACTCATGGAAGTGGTATATTAGTGCTTTATGCGGTAAATCCTTGCTTGACTTGTTAATCATCTATCATTACTGGAGAAGCAAGCATGCTCATAATCAACTCACTTGAGATAATAATTCGATAACAAAAACCCCAAGCCAGCCCAAGCAAGAAGTAGGAACTAAAGTCAACTAATTCTTAAGATATCCAACTTCGGACATCTAAGCTAGTTTTGATCCTTCCATCTGCCCCTATCTCAATAGCTTTCAAAATTGAATGATTTGATTAAATAATATCGGAGGAAGGTCTAAAGTTGTCCCTTGCTATCAGTCAAACCAAGGGCACCCCTTCCTAGTCCTCTTAGTCGGTTAAGTAAACAAACCCAGATTCTAATATGGGTTAAGTAGTGAGTTCCACTCTCTGTTCCGCAACAAGCCTAGTCTTCTTTCGCAGAGTCTACAAGGCCTTACGTTTACTATTGTTCCCAGACCATGCCATATACCACTATAGCTTTAGCATAAGAAGAATCCGCATATTAGTAGGGAATGTTCCTAACTGCTAACCTCTAGACTGAAAATTCACCTATTGTAGAACCGTAACCCATCACTGTACAATCCTAGGTTAAGCTTCATAATACCAGTCATTAGTTCTAGCTATCGCTCCAAAGTGATAGCGCCATCGAAAGATAGAGTGTAAAATAGTCAAACTTTGATACCTAAATTTATTCATCCAAAGACTTTTCCATTCCCTGATCCGTGCCTCCTTGCTTTAACTAAGACTTTTTGAATAGTGGCTTGGCTGGTTTTCGAGTTGGGAAACATAAGAAGAGCATGACCGATCTATTCTGAGGGGAAAAAGCACATTACTTAAGATATAAAGTGTAGTACAGCCACCTAGAATTCCGTCCTATCCTAATAACAGACCTGGATAATAGGTAAGCTCCAATAGTTAGTTCTTTGGTTCGACTACCAGCGATAATAAGAAGAACCTTCTTCAGATAACCTCCTCGAGGAACTTTTGGCATCACTACCTTATGGCAAGCTTACTGAGTATCCACCATATCCCTTTTCAAAGATTCATTCTGATTGCTTTTTGCCATGAACTCTCTTATCAAAGTCAGGATCATCTTGCAATCCACCTTATCTATTAAATTACCTAATAAAACTTAAACTTTGGCTTATTTTCTTTATTCTTTAAACTGGGTCTGACTGCTTGACTCACCAACCTTCAAGTGTTCCTCCATCAGGTCATCTTCCGAAACCAAGCCTTCTAAAAAAAAGCTCATCAAAAAACTCTGTTGATGAGATTTGTCCCTTCTTCAGCTTTTTGTGGTCTTCCCAGCCTTACCTTCTGCTGGGTACTTTACAATTAGACCAACATTTTGTTTCTTCTCTGCTTCAGTCTGTATTTTCAATTCGATTACCTTCATCATCAGTATCTTCTTTTTCTAGGTCTTTGTCAGCTTAGATGATTTAAGTTATGCTGGACTCTCTTCTACAGCCTCCTTCTCAGGTCTCAGTTTTTGTGTAGCAGAAACCCATTTATCAGTTGATGGGAGAGTAGACGGTTTTTGAAATAACCATTGTTTGCTAGTCAATTGAAATTTCATAAGAGAAGAAGTCTTTTAATATGGGTCGACGTATAGTCTTTTAATGTGGGTCGACGTATAGTCCACTCCATTTTATCTATAATGCATCGGATCAACTGAGAAAAATCCTGAGTAACGAGAGAGTTTTCAACACAAATATGCTTACACAAACTAGCCAAAAGCCCTATCTAAGAAAGTGTCTACTAGCTCAAGTGCGGGTGAAAACCTCGCTTTTTAGCGATAGGAGGGTTTTCCAACTAAGCCGAAGATATAAGCCAATGGTCTAGGTACAAGATAAGACTTTATAATCCTCTTACTCAGAACTTGTGCTTTCCTATCCATACCGTTTTTCTACATAGTAGCAAAGGAGAACGCAATATTGATTCAGTCGGAGCTATACTACTTTTCTGATCAAATCAACCTACTAATCAACCACCCACGTGTGTGTCTGAGTCAGTGCTGGCAGTCGCCTTTATTGAATTAGGTTAGTGTACTTTGCATGATTTTCTCGAAGCTCATATTGAAGCTGTCAAAAAGTTGCATTCCGCTAATCTAACTCTGTTAAAGTGGATTGGTCCTCTGACAAGGACATGTCTTTCTCTGCTTTAGTCCTAAAGCCCATTAGGTCATGACATTTGTTTGATTAGACGATTATTAAGTGATTCAGAAGATCTAATCAATGAGATTTGGGGCGGTAACATTCTTTATCACTTCCTCATTTCATATTTTAACTCCCAGTAATAGAATGGGAGCCCTACACTTGACACTTTCTATCTTGCTTGATGATTTTCTTTCATATTAGTTTCAGGTTCATACTCTGCTCCCTAATCCAGAAAGATCGCTTGTCAATGTTCCCAGGGTAGGAACTTCCACTTTTCATAGTCAGAGTATGGGCTTGGGCTTCTGTTCAGGACTCTAAATCGATCAATCAAATGGAAGAACACCTTTAATCTTTCTACATCTCTTCTCCTGATCGGGTCAGATATGTGAGAACCTTATCAGTCCAATAGTAAACTCCTAAATCTCTGTTTTCTAGGCCTGAGCATGTTTTTCATAGTGGATTCTCTTCTTGGATAGAAAGATATATTAGGTGGATAACTATTGTTGGCCCAAGCAAGAGATACATGTGGTCGGTCGTCAGATGCCACCAGTTCATTATTCAGATAGATGCGCAATATGTGAGATAGAGTGACAACCTTTATACAATCCATTTTTTCTTGCCTCTCACCAAAGTTCGTACTAAAATAAATGGTCAAAGCTCCGTGTAGGGAAAGAAAGCGACCTTACGCATCATTTTTATTTATTTTTCTTACCTATTTTTTTGATATAAGAGATCCTTGTAGCGAGAAAGGGAAGAGGGAAATAAAACAAAGATGAAGTCAAAAATAAGATTGGACTACTTCACTTCCAAATATGACATCCATTGAACACATTTTCTTACAAGGAGAAAGACCAATCAGAGGTCAAAGATGAGCATTAGCCAGTCAGAACTGTTTAGCATAATTGGTACAAAGAGTTTTGAGCTAGTGCTTAGTAAAGATCATGCGGGGATCATAGCAACCTTTTGAGTAGCCAAGAAATGTATGAAAATGTATGAATAAGAAGCTTTAACAGATGCATCCAGAAGAGGTATTCCCGGGGTGAAAGCCAACGGGTGCCAAAGATGCCTCAATATGTCCTTTCACAAATGTTGTAAACTCAACCCAGTAATAGGCATAAAAATGTCCAGAAAAAGGAGCTACCCATTTTGGAAGAAGACTGGCTATCATCCTAGAATGTAATCAAGGAGAAGAATAGAGCATTCAAGACCGAGGGAGAATACTAGGTGAGCTTCAGTCAAACTGTGGGAGTAGATCAGGGATTGATTGCTTTAAAATAATGGAAAGATACATATCTTTCTGTCGTGGTAACTCCTTGCCTCCAATTCAATGAGGAGGAATTTGAGGATTTGTTGAACTAAGTTCAACTCATGTTATCTCATCATTCGCTATTCCTTATATCGTGTTATTATTCAACTAATTTGAAATGATTCATTTCAGTATCTCAGTTCTCAGATTCATGAACCTACGACTGAGCTTCACAATATGTCTTCGCCATGGCCTACCCGGGGGATGGGTACTATAATAGGAAGTGATCAATTACTTCACAAAGTGGCTAGAAGCAGCCTATTATATAAGACAATTAAATAGGATTATGAGGAAGGGAAAAAACTGCATTCTCTTGGCAGTCCTACCTCCGCAGAAGTTTAGATTCTTCCTCACGGAGGCAGAGTTGATGCAATCTAGATACGATCAGTTCATCTTGATTGATGTTTGATATTTATCATGGGCTATGCTATCAAAAGAGAAAAGCCAGGGCTTGAAAAAATAAAGTGCGACCTAGACACTGAAAGGAAGGGGATTTTAAGCCGACTATTTGATAGAGAGGTTTAATAGGACCCATATAGTGTGTAAGCTTGGGGGAGGAGAACATATTAGGAAGAAAGCCTAATTAGGCACCAAAGCCTCGGTGTCTTACTCTCCCCGAAGCTGTGCCCTATGTAGATAAACATTTTTTATTTCCCTATTTGTGTAATCAGTTGTATGCATTCAAAAGAATAAGTAAGCCCCTTGGGTGAATGCTGACCTCTTTCTTTTCCTGGATAGGGAATTTGTAAGATTCCCATCTGGTCTATTGCTGCTTCCTATCCTAGTAGCTGTGATACTCAGCATCAACCTTCCTTGTAATTGAGCTCTACATAAAATAGATATGTGTTAAACAAAGTAACCATTTTATCATGAAAAAAGTGCATCATCCATTGATTCTCTTATACATTTTCTAGTTCTTCTCTCTTATGCAATCATTTTTGGGGAGCAAAAAATTGACCTAGAAAGGTACAAAACCCTAGACCATAGAATAGAGCCAATGGTGCTGCTTCGGACTAGCCCATGAAGCGGTGCTAGTAAGTGCTTCACTCCTTCCGCCAAGACTGCTTGTTGTAGGGCTCATGTTATCATTCCGAGTTCAAGAAGATAGACCAAAGGCGATAAGCATATGGAGGTATGCGGTTAAGAATAGACTTGAGTTGACCAATACGGTTTGGAAGTGACTCTCTTGAATGGTTGCAAGTACCATATTCAACCTGAGGAAAAAAACCTAGTGTTCTTTCCGATCTCTACAAATTTCACTGCTCCACTGGAAATTCCCTCTACCCCTATTGTACTCCATCTTGGTAGTTTTCACCGCCTGTCCAGGTTTGAGCCCTGGGATTTGACGGCGGACTTAAAAAGCCACCTACATATGCTTTACGACCAATCATTCTGGATAACACTTGTATCCACTGTATTATCGTGGCTACTGGCACAGAGTTAGCCGATGCTTATTCGCCAAATACTGTCATTGCTTCTTCTCTGGGAAAATAAGTTCACGACCCATCATTGCTAATCAGATGCGAACCCTTTCTCAGGCGAATTCCTCCTCTTGCTCCTCAGCCTACGGGGTATTAGCGGTCGTTTTCGGCTATTGTTCCCATCCCAACGCCAGGTTCTAATGCTTTACTCACCCGTCCACCACTGGAAACACCGTTTACCATGTTTCCCATCCAACTTTCATGTGTTAAGCATTCCTCCAGCGTTCATCCTGAGCCAGGATTGAACTCTCCATAAGATTCATAGTTGCACTACTTATAGCTTCCTTGTTCGTAGACAAAGCGGATTTAGAATTGTCTTTCATTCCAAGGTATAACTTGTATCCATACGCTTCATATTCTCTTGCAGTTCGCTCCCAGAAATATAACCATCCATGTCCCCCTCACGTCAATCCCATGAGCCTCTTATCCATTCTCATTAAGAGACGAAGGGGGAGCATATCCAAATAGAAAAACTCACATTGGGCTTAGGGATAATCAGATTCAAACTGATGACTTCCACCACGTCTAGGTGACACTATACCACTTAGTTATATCCCTTCCCCGCCCAATCGAGAAATAGAGCTAACTAATCCTAAGTCAAAGGTTCGAGAAACTTAATGCCACTATTCTTGAACAACTTGGAGCCGGGCATTTTTTTCGCACTATTATGGATATGAAAAGAAAGGTCAAAATCAGATTCAATTGTCAACTACCCCTATCAGAAATAGGATTAACTACCGATTTCGAAGGAACTAGAGTTACATCTCTTTTCTATTAAAGAGTTCTTATGCATTTCCATGCCCTTTAAGACCCCCAAAAAATGGAGAAATTCCTTTTCTTAGGAACACATACAAGATTCGTCACTACAAAAAGGATAATGGTAACCCTACCATTAACTACTTTATTTGTGAATTTCATTGTAATAGAAATACATGTCCTACCGAGACAAAATTTGGAACTTGTAATCCTCTAGCCAAGAAGGCAAAGATTTACCTCCTTGGAAAGGATGTTTCATTCGGATCGACATGAGAGTCCAACTACATTGCCAGAATCCATGTTGTATATTTTAAAGAGGTTGACCTCCTTGCTTCTCTCATGGTACACTCCTCTTCCCGCCGAGCCCCTTTTCTCCTCAGTCCGCAGAGACAAAATGTAGGACTGGTGCCAACAGTTCATCATGGAAGAAAGGACTCACTAAGTCGGGATCACTAACTAATACTAATCTAATATAATAGTCTAATATATCTAATATACTAATATATATATAATATAATAGAAAATACTAATATAGTAGAAAAAACTATCTTTTCTGTATACTTTCCCTGGTTTCATTGCTATCGTGGGCTTTGCGCAATCGATTGGATTAGATAGATATCCCATAAACATAGGTCATCGAAAGGATCTCCGAGACCCACGAAAGTACGAACGCCAGGATCTTTTAGAAAATCGATTCCTATTCAAAGAGCGCATAAACGCATGGATAAGCTCACACTAACCCGTCAATTTCGGATCCAAATTTGAGATTTTCCTTGGGAGGTATCGGGAAGGATTTGGAATGGAATAATATTGATTCATACAGAAGAAATAGTTCTCTATTGATTCAAACACTGTACCTATGGGATAGGGATCGAGGAAGGTGAAAAACTGAAGATTTCACATGGTAATTTGATCAATCTGATTTATTTCGTACCTTTCGTTGAATGAGAAAATGGGTCAAATTCTATAGGATCAAACCTATGGGACTTAAGAAATGATAGAAAAAACAGAGAGGGAAAATATTCATATTAAATAAATATGAAGTAGAAGAACCCAGATTCCAAATGAACAAATTCAAACTTGAAAGGGATATTGAGGAACCTCAAAGGTTATCTTGGCAAAGGGATTGATCAAGAAAGATCTTTTGTTCTACTTATATATAAGATCGTGATTCGATCTGCATATTTTTTGTAAAGAGAATAATCTTATCATTTTAGAATAATCAAAAATGGACAATGTTCAATTGGAACATGAAAATGTGACTAAATTGGTCCTAGTTACTCTTCGTGGCGGAGTAGAAGAAGGAGGGATTCTTGAATGCGGAAAAGGATCCAATGAATTTGAAAGAATTTAACGAGGAGCCGTATGAGGTGAACATATCATGTACGGTTCCGTAGAGTGGCAGTAAGGATGACTTATCTATCAACTTTTCCACTACCACCCAAAAAAAATTCTGCCTTATGTAAAGTTTCCAGAGTACGATTAACCTCTAGATTTGAAATCACTACGTATATACCCGGTATTTGCCATAATTCACAAGAAAATTCTGTTGTCTTAGTAAGAGGGGGAAGGGTTAAGGATTTACCAAGTGTTAGATATCACATTATTTGAGGTACCTTAGATGCTGTCGGAGTAAAGGATCATTAACAAGGGTGTTCTAGTGCGTTGTGGATTCTTATCCAGGACTTGTATCATTTGATGATGCCATGTGAATCGCTAGAAACATGTGAAGTGTATGGCTAACCCAATAACGAAAGTTTCGTAGGGGACTGGAGCACACTACCATGGGATAAAAGATCTTCTTTCTAAAGATATTCATTTCGGAAGTCCTATATGTCCAAGGTTCAATATTGAAATAATTTCAGAGGTTTTCCCTAACTTTTTCTGTTTCAATAAACAATTCAAAATACCTTGACTTTTTAAGAACAGGTCCGAGTCAAATAGAAATGATTCGAAGCATTTCTTTTTAAACTATTTCGAAAACCCAAGGACTCAATCGTATGGATATGTAAAATACAGGATTTCCAATCATAGCAAGAAAGGGAGGGAAACAGATATTCAATTTAAAGTGAGTAAACAAAATTCCATACTCGATCTTGTAGATATATATAGAATTCTGCGGAAATCCGTATTCGATGAAAGTAATATATATGGCTTGGAGGGAGATATTTCAAATATTTAGAGATCCACCCTACAATATGGGGTAAAAAATCCAAAATAAGTGATTTTAGACCTTTTAAAAAGAAAACTGATTCTTGAACCAAAAAGAATTCGGTTCGGATGGAGGATGCCCATCCAGAAGTTTTTGTAACTCAATCATAGATGATTCCATCATCAATGATTTCACCTTTTCGAACTCTGTCTCTAACTCACTAGAGCCCTAGGAAACCAACAAAAGATGTGTACGAATGAGATATCCAGCAACAAGAAGAAGGAAAAGGATTGAATAGAGAAACTCCCAAGCATTTGACGATCTCAGATGTGTTGATATCAAAGGTGACTCATTATTTTGATGAATTATTTATTTGGATAGAATTAGATTATGTAAACACTTACTCGAGATCTCACTTATCGAATTACATTTTGGAAGACACAATTTTTTTTGAAGAATTCACCATGATATACCTAATCCATGCATAATATAAGGAAAAGTGGATACAAATTGTTTACTGCTACTTAGTATTGGCAATAGGTTTGAAAAAGTATTTAAAAATATCAAATTTAGATATTTGTTCCCTATCGAAGTAAGGAACCATGGCATATATGTTTTGAATAGATTCTATTTTCAATAGAATAGATTCCATTTTGAGAGAGTTGAAAAAGCACTATCTCGTTGAAAGGTTCTATACATCTCCCCTTTCTCAGTGCATTTCTTTAGACAAAGACTCTGTTTTTCCTCTTTTTGGATGATAAATCTTTCTCAAAACATGGAGTGTGAATCAAACCCATATCTGAATTCAAATTGAGATACTGACGCAAGTTCTTCCCTTCTGAATTAGATAGATGGACAAAAAGAAATGAAGTAGCTTAGACAAATATTTTTTGTCAATAACCTCATACCAATCAATAAAATATTGATTAATACGTAATCAATAGAAAAATACTTGAAAATGGCTCTTCTACGCCAAAATGGACTCTTCCAAATGTCCCTGGAAATTCTTGCTCCCAATAGACCATTTGCATCTATATGCATCAGGATCTCGATTCATGGATCTCTCGGTTCGAGAAATCAAAGTAAGAGGCTCGAACCATTTCTTCTGACTCTTTTTCAATTTTGATAAATATTGGTTGATCGTATATTACATTATAGTTCTATGATTCAGAGGATCCATTCCTATTTGATCCTTTGAATTCCATATTCGAAGTTGCGATCAGGTCTATTTATTCAATAGAATCGATTCAATACATTTCTTATGTACCCATAGGTACTATATTGGATTTGAATCAGATATCAGATCAATCTATATTGAGTGACTTCCTCCATTATTTTGTTGCTAGCAAATACCACTATTTTTGGTTTTGGGTTTTCCAAATCATTCTCGCAGGAGATCCGGACCCATTTTTTTCTGATCCTTCGAGAAAAAGATTCATTCTCTTCATAAAAAATAGGAGGTAGAACCAATAAAGATTTATTTTTTGATTCATCCCTGGCCTCATTCAAGAATTGTTTTTGATCCAATTCGTAGGAATTAATAGAAAAGACAAATCCCTTATGATGCACCAAATCTGGCTTGATTATTGATAGAGTGAATAGATCTGCCATTTTTTGAAATCTCTCTTCTGATTTGAAATCATAGTGTAACGTGTATTCTCCCCTGTTCTGGTCATGGAATAGATGAAATAAAACAAAAATTGGATTTTTATTCAAGAAAGAATTCTTATTGGAACTTTCCATATTTGGTTCATCCTTCGGAACCATATCACATCTCAGATATGATGAAATAGGATGAATTGAGACAGTATTTTGTAAATACGTAATTATCTTGAATATATTAACCATTTCTTTATTTTCCGATCACCTGAAAGGGACAAAAGAAAGGTCTTGCTATTTCTTCACCAATTTTTGATCTCTAGTGGACCTCTCAGTAGGATTCGAACGCAGATGAAGTTCTGACCATCTATCAGTGAAAAAAGAACAAATAGATCTTGTAGGATTCCTAAGAAATTCTTTGATTTCTTCTAGAAACAGATGATTAATCATATCCTTCTCATGTTTCATGAATAGCTGGGACACTGAGGAATATCCAGAAAGGCATTTCGGGAATCGGCCTTATTCTATCTCCTTTCGTTCTATTTTAAGAAAGGAAGGATCCCAAAAAATAGATCTTTTTTTTCATTGTTGAATCTCTCTTTGATTAATCAATGTGTGATATTCTGAGTCCTCATTACTAATGGAATGCAGATGATCTCTGGATTGATCAGAAGATCCTTTTAGTTGGGTAGAATCCGTTACTTGAACGAAACTAGATCTTGTGGAATCATATTGAATATTTGACGATACATTCTGTACCTTGCTAAAAAACTGATCCTTGTTTACTAACCACACATTGTCTAACCAAATCCAATTCTCTCACAATACATTCCTCAAAAAATCTGATTCGGGCGGATTCTTCCCCCAACTAACGAAGAGATCTTGGTGGAATTGCCACATATGAAATTGAGCATAGTTTTGCAAAGAAATAGCCCACTTGTTTCTTGAGAAGAGATGGGAAACATGCTCAATATCACTTGATTGAATAGTTGACCCAACCCCTTGTTGTTTGAAGAAACCCTCCACTTTAATTGGTATTTTTTCACGAAAAGCTGACATGAGATAAGAAATCCAATGTTTCACTAAGATTTTGAATAGAGGTCCCAAATTCAAGTTGATTCTATTTTGACACTTCCTCAGAGAAAGATAATCAAACAATTCCTAATCATGGTCCTTGCGGATCGGATAATCCACATAATATAAAAAAATAAACTTCAGATATTTGAGATATTTCTTTTTGAATATGATCTCAATTCCAGTGACGGTTTCATTAGATATCTTACAGCTAAAATCCCTCTTTTTCAGATCTGGTTCCTCCACCAACGCGAACCCCAGTTAGATTCAGGCATGCTACACTTTATAGTTATTGGGAGAACCCAAGTACTCTCCTTTGGATTCAGGAAACAACTCTCAGAGCTTGTTTTTCCTTTGGGAAGATACAGGAGTGAAACAATCAACCTATTGATATTTGAAGACCCAAAGGAGTCTTCCAATGTATCATTTTTGGGTCCAATGGAAATCATTGGTATAGGAAGAAGCCCTATCAAATAGAGATTTTTTCTTTCGACCATATTTAGATTATTAATATGATATATAAGGACCGCTACTACAAAGAGTATTACGCCCTTGATCGTGAAATATCGATTGCTTATTGAACCCTGTGAATTGCGTGAAAGTAGGATACTCCAAATTCGGGGGTCAAAGAGTTTTAGAAAACGTTCTTGGTGGGAAAAACTGTGAATGAGGGATCCCACTGAATTGAATTGGGTCCATGAATCTAAGAAATGGTGAGAATTTCTGATCTCTCTCAATAGCTCTCTCAATTCAAAAATCTAGGATTTGAATTGATGTACTCTCATTGATTCCTCCTAAATTGCATTGCATTGATTCCTCCTAAATTGCATTGATTTATCCTAAAGATTTCATTTCAATTGGAGTTTGGTTATTCACCATGTACGACGATCCCCTCTCAAAATCCATGGATGAATGGTTAAAGAATCTCTTATAGCTAGGGCTAGGACACCTGCCTGATGATTAAAGATATTTCTATCATGCTTTGGAGATGAAGGCTTGGATTGCTGCATATTCTTTGTGTTCAAAAAGCACCCTCCAAAACCCCTGGATCTCTTCATTGCGTGACGATGTCGAGACTTGTGAAGATATGGCTTTCTATTTTTGATAAGCTTATTTTGATCCTGACGCTTGGCATGGACTTGTCGCCTTTTGAGGATAGCACTGTATTGTTTTGCATTCACATAAATGGGAAAAATCTCTATACATTCAAGAGGAAGTGCAACTCTTATGGTGGTGACACCTACCATTTGAGGATAAATGTTGGCATTTGATCCATAAGTATCTATGGCCCTTCCAAAGTAAGTGTCAACCCAAGGTTAGGATAGGCAAGCCGTTATATGATCATGATGCACTTGCGACTGAGGAAGTGTTGGTGGCACTTTCACCTGATAGGGATGCCTTTGTTCCACTCTCGGCTTACATATCTAAAATTCCACCCCAACCTATATGAGCTATCAAATTTTGCAGAACGGTCTTGCTTTTTCCCATTGTGGCCTCCATATGATTAGATTGACCAGTTGACTGAGTAGAAGTTGAATCCTAATCTTTGAAATCGGATTTTGATTTCTTGATATCGGAGTGATGTTTCAATGCAGATTCCACTCCAGTCTTCTTCGAGGGAGCATGTTCTAGTTTGTCACTGGAGTTCCACGTAGATAAGCAACTCACGAATAAAGGAGCAAAAGATTGACCTTCTTTTCTATGTTCACCTTTCTTCAAGAAACGTCAGCATCCTCTTTGAAACCGGTGCTCTAAACGCTTTAGACCAAATATACGGAATACCTCTATGCTACTATAATACACTAGAGCTCTCTAGACTGGAGTTACTTTTTGCTTTGGGTAATGAATGACTTCAGAAACATCTGGTGAGCCAGGCTCTTGTGCTGTTTTCTCTCACCGAAAAACTACTACTGTATTACCTATGGAGTACTATATAGTAGTATTTCCTTTACTTTCCCTAATTCTCATATACAAAGTTTTCCAGAAAATAGAAAAGGGAAAAACAAGACCATCCCTTCAGTCATCACATGTAATACAAACCCTCTTTTCCCTCATAACATCCACCTTCTTTTGTTTTCTTCAGGGCATGTTCTTGATTATTGATCAGCCACCTAATCTGATTATTATTACCATTTATGACTTTGAAGTAGGACATTGGAATGATGCTACTCCTCTTCTTCTATATATATAAGTGAATAGATCTTCGTGATTCAATCGATTCGATTCTCGTTCTCAGCATTGGCGAACTCTCTTTAAGGACAGAAGTGCATCCAAACCTCGTTGTTTTGTATTATTTGTTGGAATAGATAATACATATATGATTAGATGCATATGTAGGTAAGGACTGCTTAGATTTGGACACAGAATGCCTAATTCAAATTTAAATGTAAAATGATATGGGAAATAAGATTTTCCTTTTCTTAAAAGAGAAAAAAATGAAATAGACATTTTCTGGATTATTGCCGATGTAATCATAAAAAGTGTATTTTTCAGGGACCGGATAAACTTTGATTTTTGGCTAACCCAGCACCAAGTATTCAATAGATTTCTTCCTGGAGTTCCGTCCTTTAAGCCAGGAAAGCTACATCTACTTTAATTGATGATTTCTCGCCTTCATCCTCTATACTATATTACATGAAATAGAAGCTATGGTACAGATATTGACCTAACCAAGCTAGTATGAATAATCTCAGCTCTGATCATGGTGTATCATAGCGGGAGATTAGTTTCAAGCCACTTTCTCGAGACCTGCCTACGAAAGAGTTCCGGCTATGCCTTTCCTTCATAACATTCATAAACGAGATTGATAGATGAATAGAGGAGTCCAGCCACAATCATTATTGATTCCCCTGGGAGGAGTTCAACCACTCGAACTCCGAGAGATGAGCCTAATAGTGCCCCAAGCCAAAATAAAGAGAGGAGAAGAATGCAACTATCTAATCGAGATCATAGTTCCGACCATTCCTTTGAAGGCCAAAAGGTGAAAAAGTGTTTAGCCACACTCTCTGTGGAATAGTATTATCAAAGTGCTCTCTTTGACCAATCAACCAAGAAAAATGAAATGAAAGAAACAAAAAGTAGTTGTGCAGCTGGCCCAGAAGAAGATAGACTGGCCACTATATATTTGTCAATCTCTGGGCTTGGCCAAAGACATACCCGGCATACTAAGACTAAGATGAATCATCTTGGTCCCTCAACAGGACTAGTCCCTAAATCCCTAAACGAAATAAGACGCTTATAATCGCAATATACTGCATCAGCTCTTTCAGTCACTACTACCTGTGTTGCACCTACAGTGGCAGAGAGTTTGATAAGACTCTCAGATAAGAAAGATCAATCCTGAATAAGCTTCAGCTGATTCTCAAATGAAATCTTTTTATAAGCAAGGAGCTATCTATAGGAAGATAATTGCCAGGTCAGTCTAAATGGAAGTAGACAAACATAGGAAGAAATGTGAAAGTAGGGGCTGCTAAGCGTCCAGAACCAGAATTCCATAAAAATAGAGTTCTTGGTACCAATCAAGTAGAAATAATATGAATAGCAAGCCAGTACTATATTTATAGATTGGAAAGAAGGGACTTTCCAAAGAGAGGCCCGAGTGGATGTAAGTTGTGCTAAATGAATGAGTTTTCCTAAATGCCCCTTGTTAGCTGTCGTAGGAAGTGGTGAGGGCTCAGGAAGTGAAGAAAACTTTACCAAAGGACAAGTCTGTTCCTGCTTCGTTTTGGGTTCCTAATTCAATCTTCACCTTTCTTGAATGAAGAAAAAGAGTAAAAGAGAAGATATAGTGCAATAGTTACAAAGATAGGAGAAGCTGTCTTCGTTCGGTTCAGTAGAAGAAAGACGAGAAAACAAACAAATAGGAAGAGCACTATGCAAGCTTATAATTAAGCATATATATAAAAGATATCACCACCTCAAGCAGTAAAACAAAGTCTTTATGGATATGTTACTAAAATAGTCAACTATGAATGGTATTCATTGACAGGAGTAACCGCTTTCTAAAGGAAGCAAGCAATTCAAACAGAATGTTGAGGGCTTAAAAGAATAAGATACGTCGAGAGTGAACCAAGGTTCATAGGCGGATCAAAGTCATAAGGAAAAAATGTTGCTTAGACGTAGACGAAGAAAAAGTATAGTTAGACGAAGTCGTAGGAACTCTGGCAACTTAATCCCAGCTACAAGAAGCTAACTCCCTAAGATGAATGAGTCACTTTCTGATCCTTACTCCCCAAAGGAACTCTTAGCCTTATATCTACATGAGCTACATTATGTTCCATAGGTTTAGCAATACAAAAATCTCAATTTAAAATTACCTGAGGTAGGATTACTCAACGATTCTTGTTACCTTAACTCCCTTCTCCCGGGAAAAAGCCTTAGAAGGAAAGTATAGGTGAAAAAATCTTTATCTTTAGATGTTATATGAACCCCTAATAAGGAATCGTAGGCATATAGCTATCGGGTCATACCTCTTCTCACTCTAGCCTTAGGGTTCTTCTTTCAACAATCTAAAATCCTTTCTTCATTTACAAACACTTATGTGATAATATTCCTAACAAATATTCTATTTGACTTGACCGTAGGACATCACCTTCCCCAATGCAATGGAAAATTAGGAGCACGGAAGTTATGAAAGCATGCCCACTTTTGCCGTCTAACACAATGGATCAATACAGGGGAAACTGGCCGAGAAGCCTAAGCTAAATATCAGCTGCCCTAGAGAACAAAGTTTAGTCTTCTTATCAAAATTAACATAAGTGGTCAAGCCCTGCAATGAGATCATGCACCCTAACCCAAGCCTGGACTACTGTTGTATGTTTTGATCCTTCTAGTGGGAGCTTGTTACCATCTATTGACCGTAATCTAGCAACAATGAAAATTGAGCAAGAGCATCTCAAACCGCTTTAAGAATAAAGCATTAAGCATTAAGCAAGAGCCTATCTCTATCGAAAAGCAGCGGCTAGGCGGACATTAATTTCGTAGAAAGGTTGGTTGCCTTGCAGGGTCACTTACCTAGTTCACCAGTACTAGGCTATGAGAGGCTTAACATCATGTCCAATATAAAGACAACCTTGAGAATGATGGTGGCTCCATACGGATAGACGTAGGCCCTAAAACGATAACAAAGACAAGACATTTACAGGGAGGACGTACATGTTCTCGAGCGAGTGCATACTCGATTAGTAGACAAGATTATCAGTATAGTAATATGATGCATCTGCTGAAGCCAAGAATCATAAAACAATAAGCTGGACCGAAGCTCAGCCATAGGTTGTTTTTGTCGTTGAAGCTTCACCGTAGCGACAAAGCTTTCATACTCAGAAGGCAGGCCAGTAAGAAGGAATATAAACATATCAGATTGGGACACCAGTGTATTGATAGATGCCAAGGAGTCACAACTATTCTTGAATGTACGAAGGTAAGCCACCATAAATATATTTCCTTTCTTCTCTCTTTCACTATTATATTCCTCACTAACCCGAATGTCTGTCTTTAAACCATACTTTGGGGAGCAGATCTTTGAACCTTGTTTGAGCTCTTCTTCCCCTTTCTAGACAAGAAAGGAGTTCCCCTTCTCCTTTCTTTTTGTTTTCACTTACATACGCGAATCTAGGTCCAGCCTCGCTTGCATTCAGTTATCAAAGGGGATGCCTACTCTTTTGTTTAAATATGCAAGCTCCTGATTGGTATCAATCACACTTTTGTACAATATCCAATGCCTATTAAAGCACTTACTAGCCAAGCATCAATAGAGTAGCCTACGGATTATTGCCCGGTGACATGGTAAAGGTTGAACCATCAACAACTCTGAGTGCCCTAAAAAGTCTTAAGTTCCTATCAACCACTTTCCCAACAAGGCAGCCGCCATGATAATGCAATATTGTGGTCACAACGACAGAACTATCTTATCAGAAAATTAGAGGATAGATAACAGGTAATGAAGGTCCAACATACCTGAAATATATAGGACCAAACTCTTGTTGGTGCTTGAATTCCTACATAGAGCGGCTTTGTTGTACATCATGAATTTTTTTGTTCATACACCTCACCACATACATCACCAATATTTTGGAACTAATAAAACCTGACTATTGGGTTAACCTTAACATCAGTTAATGCTAGTCTGAGAGAACCAGCACAGAGGAGGCCAAGAATCTTCTCTATCAGGGTTTCCATAGTAATATATACCAGAGAGGGGGAACTCCTAACAAAATCACCATGAGACAGGGATTTTATCCCAAACATCTCTTCCTGGATGAGTGGCTATCGCGCCTAACCTTTGAAAGTTAGCTGCTTCTCTCTCTTATTCCTTATCCGATTCCTTCCAGTGGCTTGGAAGCAAGCTACCCACGCTATATAGAGGGATAAGATCAGCAAGATTGAAGAATTGAAGATGACTCGAAGAGGGAGAGGCCAAAGAGAGAAATGAGGATGCACCTATAACCCTTGAATTAGAAGGAATTCAAGTAAGCGGGGGAAAGTTTAATTAGAAGAAAATGACCCCCTTTTTGACTTTCCACTTGCTAATGAACTTCTACCTCAGCTAAATGTGAACCTTGACCCAGAAAATGAAGTCTTTCCTAATCTATCTCATAGTATTACTAAAAGTATCTGGGATCTTCTTGAAGGAGATGCCGCTAATTTACCTTCCTTAGGTCTCAATGTGATTGATCTGGCAGAGTGGATAAACAATTACCTAGACTTCGTATTTCTGCTTAGTCTCACCTACTATTGTAAGAATCCTAAAGACCTGGTGACTGGACATATTTCTTCTTTGCTAGTTCCCTTGAGTAGGTATAAAACTTCCTTATTCTAGGTTATTTGGTACTGCCTTCTTTTGTAGACTCCTAGGAATTCCGTATAGAGAAAAAGAGAGTCTTCAAGTTGAACTAGCTCTAGGGTTGCTGAAAACCTCTTTGCCTTCAATTGAGTACAGGTTTTTGAAGTGGGCAAAACCTCTGCCTTAAGGAAGAGTATATAACCCAAGGCTACGAACCAAAGGAGAGAGGCTAGGTTTCAATCAATAGAAAGAAAATGAAATAGATCCACTATATTTATCACAATGAATTCTACTTGTTCGATACACTATTTTCAATATAAATATTGAATACTGAAAAAATCAATTTCATAAGAAATTTCATAAGAGAAGAAGATGAGGCAAAGAAGGAATTGATAGAGGTGCGTCGAGAAGTTCAATACCTTCTTGATCGAGAAAATGTCCTTACTTGTACTTCTATTTATTTTTCGAGATTGGGTTAGTGCTCAGTGTACTGCATGTGATGCCTATGCTTTGCATGAACATCTCAATGTCCAAGATAAAAGGAACGAGGGGAAGAATTGATGAGGCAAGTGTTCTCGAAAAGAAAATTATGATGGAAAAAGTGTGAGGAGAATTCTCAAGTCGAGATGTTAGACAGTGCAAAATCAATAGGTGAAGGAGCTGCTACAATTGCTTTAGCGGAGCTGCTATCGGTATTGGAAACGTCCTTAGTTCCTCGATTCATTCCGTGGTGCAAAATCCATCATTAGTAAAGAAATTATTTGGTTATGCTATTTTGGGCTTTGCTCTAACTGAAGCTATTCATCGTTTTACCCAATGATGGCCTTTTTGATCTCATTTGTATTCCAAGTCCTTTAGTAATCGTTTACAGTGGGTGGATAAGCAGGAAGGGATCCCCAGCTAAAAATCAGGTACTGCCCAAGAAGGTCAGTAAGGTTCCTGCTATGGTGAATGATCTTTCACTATAGTGGGAAGAAGATAGGTGGAAGCGAGCAGAGCAAGAGAAAAAAAAGTTCCAGTGGTGGCTTATCTTCGCGGTCCCACAACATAGTAAGAAGAGTGGCAATGCTGGGTAAACCAATAGGCATTGAGCTTACACGATCCAAGCTGAGCAAGGAATCAAAACCTTCCCAAATAAATGTAGGATTCGTCGAATGTTAATTCGTGAGCAAAGCTGATCAAAAAGTGTGGTGTACTTTTTCTCACTTTGAAGGGTAAGGATCGGCTGGATGCCTTGGAGGCACCATAGATTGCACCATTGACAACGACGCTTTTGAGTGCCCCTAAACTTGAGGGGGCCCTAGATCAAATTCTAGGCTTAGGTTACCAGTTTTGCAACCCTTCGAATCTCCCTTCTAGAAAAGGTTCAGTAGATCTACCAGGTTACTAGAAATGACCAAAGAACAAAAAAAAACTTCACCTAGAGATGAGCTTGACTGTAACTCTAAGACCAACGCGGTCTGATATGGAAAAGCTATCTCAACGTATACTCTAGCTCCAAGATGTTTCTCTTATTGCTAGCTCTTATTTATGCCTGGCACTGAAGAAGAAAGATTAGAAACACCTTATACGCTCTTTGCAATGTGAATAGAGAATAGGTATAATGGACTAGAATTCATAGTAGAAAGAGCTATGTGCACCATCCCTTAGCATTATTATGTCTATGCGTGCTTTTAACATTCTATATCTTAGTGCGAAAATACACCCTAAAGTGCTTTAGTGGGAATGCAGAGGATTGATTGCTTGGTAGCCATAAAACCAGTCCCGAGAACCTTTGCTTGTCAGGTGCACATTCAAAAGAGAGTGTAATGTAAGTGAGGGTGTGCCCCACCCCCCTTTTGTTGTCAAGAAGTGGTTAGCGATCCAGGAAGCTCTCTTTTAAGTCCTCATTGGTCGAGTAAAAAAAGAAATCCAAAGCCGTTCAGTGGTGAGTCGGGAGATCAGAGATGCCTTCTATCGATCGGTTGTAGTCGATAAAGGCCGTAAAATATAGGAATGCAGTGGTGGCTGTCTGGCTACAATCTTTGGTTTAGTTTGGCCTCGACGAGAAGAAAATGCGAGAATCCCTCCCGGCTCGCGTTCTTTACAATGCTGTCCATTCCTTTCTGACTTCCTTGGGTAAACCACCAGAGACGGACTTACCATTTGCTGTTCTAGTGGGTATATTTTTTCACTCGTGTTATAGCTGCTAAAAAGATATTTCACATCTTTTAGAATGACACAGCAATTCCAGACTCTTGGTCTTTAGTAACCCAAGTGAGAAGCTCTTCTAGCTTGGCAGTAGAATTAGCTTAGCAGTTAGAAGTGGGAGGAGCCTAATCTATAGAAAAGTCTTAGTCCAATTAGCTTTTCGTTGGAGTCTTTTGAATCTCTATAGTTATCTGGTCGTTAAGAAGAAGCAAAGTCCCTTGACGCTTAAGTAAAAGGTTGACCTTCCTATAGAAAGAATGAGGAAAAGCCCTATATGAATTGATCCCTATGCTCGGATGCCCCCATAAGAGCTATCTCAAGTGGAAAAGACAAATATCATAATAGGAAGATGTAGCTTCATAATACTCGCCCCATTTCATTTTGCTCGTTAGGTTCAACCTGCCATAAAAGAATTAATAAAACCCTTTCCTACGGAAGAATTCCTATATGGAAAGGCTACGTCTAGGTAACGTTCTTACCAGCTCTTTGTCTAGACCCTCCTCTAACCTCTTAAGAAGAGATGGGAAAGCTGCCTTAGAGAAGGAGTGGCTTTCGGCCGTAAGAAGTGGAATCAAATAAAAGAAGGGTTTCGATCAATTGAACTTTAGAAAATAGTCCATAGCAGATAGATTGAGTTTTAGTTCTGCGTCTGGCCTTGTTTTGGCTTAAAGTAGAGCAGCGGACAAGGGATAAAGAGAAAGGAGTAGCACAAGCCGGCTAAGCTATTACCATTGATAAAAGAAGTGGATTCTCAACTCTTATGATAAGAGAGAGAGGTAGGATTAGTAAATCCAAGTCTTAGTTTCTAGATTTGGGAAAAGAAGCAGCATTCATTGACAGTCAAGAGACAACCTACACTAATGTGCCTGGCTCCCGTCTCAGGGAAAGCAAGAAGTGCAAAAATCTCATCTCAATAGGTGCCTTACTTCCATTCCCAACTTAAGTGTCTATATCTCTCAAAAAAGTGAATCTTATGGAACCTCCGAGAGGGACTTGTTTGAGTAAAGAGATAAGTAAGGGTAAGATTCATTCCAATTGAGTAGGTGAAGAGTCTCTTTCGAGAAAAATCCTTTACCACGCCTAACTAAATGAAAGAAAGTAAGAGAGAGAGTGGATGCCTATTTTAACAATAAAAATAAAGGACTTTCTTATCATAAGGCTGTCACTGCATGAATCTGGTAACTAATGCCGCCAGAGAGGCTGAGGTGAGTATCGTCGCATCGCCTCTTCCACACTTCTTTTTCTCTTTCTTCGGTGGATAGTGGTATAAAGTAGGTGAAGATTAACTCTGATCCTGTGAAGATGTAGTCTCTTTATTAGATGTAGTCTCTTTATTAGATAGAGTCTCTGAAGAGTTTAGACTCAAACCTTTGTTAGCTATTATTTTTCTTAAATGCTTAACCTCTCTTTTAAGATATCTATTTTGCTATTCCAGTATTCTTTTATCCTGTCTAGCGTATTATTTCACTACGAATGCTTTTGTATCAACCCAAACATTATTCTTATCAAAGACAGCTTCCCCCAACTCAACCAGGTCGCCATGAGTAGGACACCGGCCATAACATAATAGACAAATCCAAAATATACTCGTATAAGTAAAGGGAGTTCAAATAGATATTGGTTGTGCCCAAAAGGTTATGAATCAATTTACAAGTCCAATTCCAATGTCTTTATTTCTAGTGGAAATACATCGCGAACCCATGTATATATCATCTGCTAATACATGTCCAAATTAATGTTTGACTAAAAATCCTTTTCAGCATTATCCCATTCCGAGGACTAATAGAAATACCCTGGGTGGTGCCGCAATCCGTTCGACGTACAACAATGTGTTGAACTAATTCAACAAGTCTGCGAGTGAGATATCCAACATCTGATGTTCATACAGCAGCATCCATAATACTTTTACGAGCTCCGTAGCAAGAAATGATGTATTCTTTTAAAGAGAGTCCTTCGCGCAAATTTCTTTGAATAGGTAAATCAATCATATGTCCTTGTGGATATGACATTAATCCTCTCATACCTACTAATTGATGTACTTGAGGTGCATTTCCTCTAGCTCCCGTGAAAGACATTAAATGAACTGGATTAAAAGGTCAGTCATCCTATAATTCAGATTCATTTCATGTCGCAAATATTCACTTGTAGCATACCATATTTCAATAGATTGAAATAATTTATCTAACGCGTGTACATTACCATAATGATGGTGTTTTTTTCAAAATCAAACTTTGTTGTTCAGCATCATGAACGAGCCTTCCCTTAGAAGGTATTGTTAAAAGGTCATCAATTCCTAATGAAATAGATGTAACAGTAGGTTGTTGGAACCCTAGAGTTTTTATTTGATCTAGGATATGTGATGTATATGCCATTCCAAAGTGCTCTATTAATATACTAATAATTCATTTCATGGTAGTTCTGTCTATCGCTTTATTCTGAAGGACCAGATTGGTCCGTTCTGCGATAAGTACCTCCTTATTCTGCTGATAGAATTCGACAATGGGTTTGAGTCGGTGATTGTAAAACTTCTTTTTGTCGATCTTGATTCGCGTATAAATTCTGGAACTATGTACATAGCTGAACCGGAGAGCCCCAAAGTCCCACGGTATCATAGAATTACATTAAGTACTATATAAATAGGCTCGAGAAAACCCCTGTATAGCTTTTTCAATTTCTCGATAAAGAGCAATATGACCAATGGTGGTGCCAATGTATATAAAAAGGATTTGTTTTTTTAGACTTCTTACTATTAGATAGTGTCCATAAATCTCATAAAAAGTACCTAAAGATTCATAGTGAACTTCGATGGGAGTTTTTCTTGAAGCAATAACGCTTTGATCTAGTAGCCACCGGAGCAACAAAGGACTATCTAAATTGATTTGTTTTTGCCAATAAGCCCTAATTTCATCAAAGGAATTCAAAAAAAAGGGTTCTTTCGTATACTTATAGTAACTATTGTCACTTCATTTTTCATTTTGATAATTTCTGCGATTACATGGATTATATCTATTTACACAAATACCTCGGTGATTTCTGCTCGAAAATATATAGAGTTTAATAAGCATATCTTGTGTTGGTACAAAAATGGGATCCCCAATAGCCGGAGACAAAATATTCATATGAGAAAACATCAGTAAACGGGCCTTTACTTGAGCCTCTATGTATAAAGGTACATGAACAGCTATTTGATCTCCATCAAAATCGGCATTAAATCTGTTGCAAACTAATGGATGTAAACAAATAGAGCGCCCCTCCACTAAAATGGGATGGAATGCCTGTATGCCTAATCTATGCAGAATGGGTGCTCTATTCAGCAATACAGGATGTCCCTGCATAACTTCTTGAAGGATTTCCCATACAATTGGCTTTTTTTCTCGAATTTGACTCTTAGCAACTCCTATGTTCAAAGCAAGATGTTGTCTAATTAGACCACGAATTACAAAAGAAATTCTTTGAACAAAGATGTGAATTAGGAAGGATTGGTTGATGAAATATAAACTGAAGACTGAATTTTCATATACCCTAGAATAATACATTTTTGTTACCACGACATATATTGGTATCCACCGATCATTTGATTGGGCTGAAATTTGGAATGGGTGCACTTGATGATATGTATCATTTGAAAAATAAATGTATTCTTTCTGTAGTAGATCTTTTATAAGATCAATTCAGATTGGCTCTGGTTTGTTTAGAAAATGTGGTTCAAAGGACTATATGTGGAGCAATTCGTCATAAATTGATACCGACACCTCAGAATTTGATAACCTCAACTCCATTAACAACTACTTATGAATCCTGTTTCCGTTTACACGCATTACCTCAAGTTTTGGTCGAACTAATCCATTAACACAAATAGGTCATTGGAGAAAATGTTGTTATTTGGGCCGTGGAGGACTGACAGGTCGCACTCCTAGTTTTAGAATACGAGATATCCATCCTAGTCACTACGGACGTATTTTCCCAATTGACACATCTGAAGGAATCAATGTTGGACTTATTGGATCCTTAGAAATTCATGTGAGGTTTGGTTATTGGGGGTATCTAGAAATCCCTTTTTATGAAATTTTTGAGAGGTCAAGTAGGGTACGGATGCTTATTTATCACCAGGTAGAGATGAATACTATATGGTAGCGGCAGGAAATTCTTTTGCCTTAAATGAGGATATTCAGGAAGAACAGGCTGTTCCAGCTCGATACAGTCAAGAATTCTTGACTATTGCATGGGAACAGGTTAATCTTCAAAGTATTTTTCCTTTCTAATATTTTTTTATTGGAGCTTTCCTCATTCCCTTTATCGAACATAATGATGCGAATCGAGCTTTAATGAGTCCTAATATGCATTGTCAAGTAGTTCCTCTTTCTCGCTCCGAGAAATGAATTGTTGGAACTGGGTTGGAATGACAAGCAGCTATAGATTAGGGGGCTCTTTCTATAGCCAGATGCGAGGGAAGGGTCATTTATACCAATACTAACAAGATTCTTTTAGCAGGTAATGGAGATATTCTTAGAATTCCATTAGTTATATATCAACGTTCCAATAAAAAAACTTATATGCATCAAAAACTCCCGGTTACTTGGGGTAAATGCATTAAAAAGGTAAAAATTTTAGCCGATGGTGCTGCAACGGTTGGTGGCGAACTTACTTTGGGGAAAAATGTATTAGTAGCTTATATGCATGGGAGGGTTACTATTCTGAAGATGCAGTACTTATTAGCGAGCGTTTAGTATATGAAGATATTTATACTTCTTTTCACATACTGATATATGAAATTCATACTTATGTGGCAAGTCAAGGCCCTGAAAAAGTCACTAATGAATTACCGCATTTAGAAGCCCATTTACTCCGCAATTTAGACAAAAATGGAATTGTGATGCTGGGATCTTGGGAAGAGACGGGTGATATTTTAGTAGGGAAATTTAAACCCCAGGCCATGAAAGAATCATTGTATGCCCCGGAAGATAGATTGTTACGAGGTATACTTGGTATTTCGGTATCTACTTTAAAAGAAACTTGTCACAAATTACCTATAGGTGGCAGAGGGGCTGGTTATTGATGTGAGGTTGATCCATAAAATGGGTGGTTCTTGTTAGAATACCGAAACAATTTATGTATATATTTCACAGAAAGGTGAAACCAAAGTAGGCAATAAAGTAGCCGGAAGACACGGAAATAAGGGTATCATTTCTCAAATTTTGCCTAGAAAAGATATGCCTTATTTACAAGAGGGAATATCCGTTGATATGGTCTTTAACCTATTAGGAGTACCTTCACCAATGAATGTAAGACAGATATTTCAATGTTCACTAGGGTTGGAGGGAGACCCTTTTTTACAAAATACAATAATTGGGCTTGAATTCTTGCCATACTATCCAGTTGATCTACCACTATTTTACTTTGCACGTTCTGGATAGGCGCGCATCCTCATAGAGCGAGGGACAAAAAATATCAATGAAAGACAAGAGTGCGAGCTAGCTGATCTACCGACAAGTCCTTGATTTCTTATCCATGAACCTCATCATCTTCTATGCAGTCTTCTCTAAGTATGAGCGAGCGGTGTTGCTAATTCGAATGGTGTACGCCCGTAGCTTCCCTCCTTTGCAAGTTATAGGATAATTATGCCATATCAAGAAGCCTATCCCAGTCCCACTAGTTTGTACTTACAAAGTGCCTCAAGTAAGACTCAAGTATGGCATTACCCGGCCGAGTGGAAACTCGTGGAGAAGTGCAACTTTGAAATCAAGAGTGGAAAGAGCTTTGTCCAAAATTGACCCATGAAGCATGGGTCTCAGTCACTTATGATAGTACGTGGTAGTCCCCAAACTTTACCACGTTCTTAAGGAAGAAAGGAGATGCTTCTTTGGCCTTGCAATCCGGTGATGTGGGAATGAAGGTTGCATACTTTAAGAATCTATCAACCACCACCATAATGGGACCGCACAATGGTAGTGCCGTGATGAAGTCCATCGTGACAGTATCCCATGGTCACTCCACCACTTGTAGAGGTTCCAAAAGTCCATCGGGCTCCTTGTTCACCACTTTGTCTTGTTGGCAAATAAGACAAGTCCGCACGTAGCCTTCGATCTCATCCCTTATTTTCAGCCAATAATATGCCGACTCCAAGAGCGCTCGCATTCCTTGTTGCCTCGAATGACCAGACCAATTTGTATCATGACATTCCTTTTAGAAGAGTGTCCCTTAAGTTCCCCTATTTAGGAACATAGAGGCGGCCTTCAACTCTTCAAAGGCTCTTTGGCAGCTCTCCGTCCACTCCCAAGGATGGTTCTTCTTTGGGTGAAGCAATGGCAAAATACCCCTTTCTAAATAAATCGATGATAATCATTCACTAGCCCCAGAAATGACCGCAACTTGGTCATAGAAGTAGGAACCTCCCACTCTCTTAAGGAAGATTCCTTGGCCTCGACCAAATTGATTTGGCTTATGACTTGCCCCAAGAAGTCTACCTCCTCCTTAATGAACGAGTACTTCTCTTTTTTGATGTAAGATTGAGTAGTTAGAAGATTTTACGTAGAGGCTCAACGTGCTCCTCCGGGGTATTACTATAAATGACTATGTCATCCAAGTATACCACCACGGACTCATCAAGGTATCATTGGAAAATCTTATTCATAAGAGTGCAAAACATGGCTGGTGCCTTACTGAACGGCATCACGAGCCACTCGAACGCTCCATACCTTCTTACGCACGTGGTCTTGGGCTCATCTCCTTTGGCTATGCGCACTTGGTAATATCCTTTGCGCAGATACACCTTTGTGAAGAACTTGGCCTTCCCCAATCTATCGAACAAGTCAGCGATCAAGGGAATAGGGTATTTCTTCTTCATAGTTATCTTGTTTAGTGCGCGATAGTCAATGCACAGTCGCAATGATCCATCACGCTTCATTTAGGGGAAAGTGAGAGCACTAGATCGAATACATAGGACTGCCCATATTTTTACCTTAGCTCTACTTAGACTACTTCTCTATTTTTCCTTTTTATGATTGTTTGCTTCCAAAGGCTTACGCGGGACAGCAGTTCCATTCATATCCATAAAAGAGGAATGAAGATTCCCGATTGGGTTCTTGGATTTGGAGGCCTTGCCGCATGCTTTGTTTCCATTATCGCCATTATTGTCAGAATTTCTTCCTTCACCATCAAAAAGGTGGAAAAATATGAGAGAAGAGGAAATGAAAGCCAAACATATAGTAAGGTACCAAAATGGTTGTCACTTGCGGTAAAAGAATTTGGTTCTGCTTAAAGGGTGGTGCTCTGAGGGACAAGGGTACCAATCCTTTATTTTTGAAAAAGACGTTTTATTGGTAGCTCCCCAATTGAGCACGCACCTCCAGTGTTGTCTGTATAAGTTTTAGCTATAACAGCAGCATCAGAAAGAGTAATCTGGGATGAATATACCAAGACTTGAATTTTAAGCCTATGTCTTTTGCTTGCCTAAGGTTAAGTTAAGAAAAAGAGAGAGCTACTGGACACTAAGGGGAGTGTAAGTGATCTAACAGAACTGGCTTGTCGAACGGAACTCAGACTCAGACTAGAGATATAAAATGACCTAGGATAATGGACCTCTAGATGTAGCACTGGATGTAAGAAAAAATCCTTCTCCCATCGGTAGTTGGAAGGAGAACTGAAACTGGATATAACTGAAGGAAAGGCTATATAGGTACGGTAGGAGTGTACGGTTAAACAGGTAAGCGAAGGCTCTCTCTCTCACTCCATGGTCTTGTGTAAAGACTTTCCGCCTATCTATTCTTTTTTATCTCTTTATTCAAAGTAAGCAGATCGAAAGCACAAAAAGGAATGTCTTAGTGTGCCCTTACTCTAATTCAAAATCCATCTCTTTCTTTCTTTTCTAATTCCTCTCCCTTCATTGCTCGATCCACTTGTAAATTCTTGGTGTAATACTCACTCGTAAATGATTGGTGTCCGAATTTCTCACTAAGCAGGTGTGATCAGTCTCATCCGTGTAAAAATTGGGAATTCCTTTCCCAACTTATCCCAGAATGGGCGTTATGGCAAAGAACAAGAAGAAAACTAAAGGAGAAATTTGTCCAATAGTAACAAAGCATGCCTCCACAGGTTGACATCCTATCCAACCTAGTAGAAAGAAATCCGCCAAAAGAAACCAAAATATTCCTTGGTGAATCGGGCGAAAACTTTAACTACGTACATACATAATTTTAAAAAAGGGTAAAGACAACAGACATATAACAACTGGTGCTATTACGGCTACACCTCCCAATTTGTCAGCTATACTATAAAGGATGGCATGGATCGGTAGGAAATACCATTCTGGAACAATATGAGGTGGGGTGGACATCAGATTAGCATGTAATAATTGTCGGGATGCCCCAAAACATTAGGAGCATCAAAGATCCAAATTGAAAAAAAAAGAAGCAAAAGCTACCCAACCTACTATATCCTTTACATAAAAATAAGGGTAAGAAGCAATTTTATCCATCTCTGAATGTACACCCAATGGATTATTGGATCCATATTGATGATATGTGGCCAGATGAAGAAGACTGGTGCCTACTAAAATAAAGGGGAGTAAATGATGAAGACTAAAAAAATGATTTAAGGTGCAATTGTCCACGGAGAACCCACTCCAAAGCCAAGTCACTATGGTATCTCCTACTACAGGTATGGCACTAGCTAAGCTTTTAATTACTGTAGCTCCCTAAAAGCTCATTCGACCCCAAGGTAGTACATATCCTATAAAAGCTATCACAATCGTTAATAGGAAGATTACAACTCTGTGATTGAGTTAGACTATTTTCCTTTAGTTCTTTGTAGTCAGTATTGACTGAGAAAGGTCTCCTGCTTTGATTAAGTTGAAAGCAACAACTCTGACTTCTTCGTGTTCGGGGGAAGGCTAGTAAGAGTTGATGAAATCATAAAGTCTGTCTTAAGTAGGGCTAGTAATCCTATCTCAATAGTAATCTCAGCATCTTCCTAACTGATCATTCAAGAGAGGCTCGCACATACCTCTTAGGTAGACGGGTTAAAAAGAAGGATGAAGAAGGGGACTATGAATTTCATAAGAGGATTTGGTAGGTCCCGAGAACTTAAGAAGTGAAGAGACTCTAAGATAGTTTTTTTGTACTAGCTCTCCTCTAACTTAATTGCCTTAGTCTTCTGAATTTTGAACTTCAGAAGGAATTTTCTCAAGAGATTCCTTTCTTTTCTAAGAGATTTCGGTTGAGGCCCATAGGTTTAGATCGGGGAGCTAATAGGCAGTGATTGGGGGTCATAGGTCCACCAATGGTGTAACCGCATCCCATAGCTGTTTTCCATTCATTAATGAACTGGTACTGGCTTTCTTTCCTCTAGTTCAAACAATTCCTACTGATTCTTCATTCACACTTTCTAAGAAATTCCATAACCCCCAGGAATAAAGGACACTCAATGAAGATCTATTCTAATTTTATAATGGCACCCGAAGCTCATTGGGATTTCAAAGGCATAACAGGGAAGAGAGGACCCGCTAAACTCACTACAATGAAAGCAGTCGCAGTCGAGGATCTCTTTTTATGGCTGTATGTAGTGTTTGCCCTCCAACAAGAGTCGGGCCTTTGTTGTTTCAGTACATTCAGTTCCAAGTAAATTAAGTTCGTGTAGGTCGTAGCGAGGAAAGGACTTGTCTAAAAAGGATTCATTCACTGTCAATCTGGCAAGGGGTTGTGGGTCAGAGCAGATTCCATTGCTTTAGGGAAGGAATAGCGGAATGGTTAGGGGGCTAGTCTTTAAGCAGCTGGCTTCCACGTAGCTACAGCTGCAGAGGATAGTATATCACTACTCAAACCTTTTATTATTATTACGTTAAATTAACATACGTAGGTTTTTGCAATCACTCTACTTACAGAGAACCTAAGAACTACAAATCAGCCTTTAGGCAGGCAGCGGAAATGGTCAATTTCTTCCTCCTTTGCAATGACTTCGTCCTTTCCTCTTCACTATATGAAATTCTAGCTAAACCTCAGATTATGGATTCCTTAAGTAAGCAGCTTACTTTGAAGATGGGTCATTTGCATAAACTCCAAAGTTTTAGCTTACATCAATAAACTCCCAAGCCTGCCAAGGCATGAAGGCAGTTAGAAAAAGGCTATAGTACTAGTGTGGTTGTTTAGACTCTCTCTTACTCTGAAAGCTATGGTATGGCATCATACTTGGAATGCAAAGCTTTCTTTCTCAAAAGAGTAGGTTAGACTGAAGACCAAGCCAATCTCTATTATCTATTAACCCAAAATGTGTTCAATCAACGGACGCGTAATCAGTGCAGCGCAGCGATATAATGAATTGATCTTACTACATAGACTACATAGAAAGAAGATTGCTTACTCAGTCGCACTCTTAACTATATATAGATGTGGATGAAAGTGACAACTTGACTTGGTCAGTCAGTCATTCTTAACTCTTTCCTTCTGATACAATCTTGAATCCTCAAAAATCTCAAATAATAAGTCCAAACTAATGAATTGACTTGAAAGTGGCCAGCTATCAAGTGTGAGGACCCCCCATCCCACACCATATTCATAACACTAGAGAGTCAAAAATGTTTGATGGCCAACCTACTCCAGGGATCCAGTATCCTTTGAGGTAGATATAAAAGACAAATAAGGTGAGTTGGGAGGAGGTTTCATAAGGTAATCTAAAAAAAGGATCTGAAATCACAATAATGAACTTCTTCAATCTAAGAGTACTTCCTTTCTTTAAATCTAGCAGTGGAGATATATACAAAGGCGGATGCTTAGGTAAGTGTGCTAGTGTGCAAGACCAATTAGGCTTGTCAGTTAGACTTCCTCTGAGCATGCAAGAAGCTGTCCAGAGTTAGGCTTGGTCGTACCCCAAAGAGTAGTCAGAGTCTATGATCCCAACACCTATACAATTTAGGAATCGAACATCAAGAGATAGAATAATGCAAGAGTCTCTCTAGTTAACTGATAGATAAGGCACCCATAAGCAGGGACCGAAGAGATAGAAAAAGGTAAGACACGCCAATCGACCCGAATAGATAACCTGTGGGAGAATCAGTGTACCCAACCTCAAGATAAGAAGAAAAGGCCGCTTCAGATGCCTTCCCTTTCATTTTCCTCTTCCCAAAAGAAATGACGTAAGTAGAAGTCCCCTTTTGGCTAGTTAGGAGAACTCAATAATTGAGACGACTCGACTCGTATCCAGAGTAAAATCTCTTGACTAGCTTTAGAGCACACAAAACTTGATACTATTTTGTTATCGGTCACCGTTAAGGATGATTTGGCTAGTATTCATCGAATTGACTCCATAGAAGAAAAGTAAAGAAGGAGCTTTCTATTTGGGTCTACTCGATGAGTATCCCATGAATTTACGTTCCACAAGTGCAAAGCCTTCCATTTCAGCGGGTTGAATGTACCATAAAGGACTATGATATCTTTCGTCAAAAAAGTAATTGTGTAAATTCTGCCTTTTTTTATCCCAATATCCCACTTTTTCTATGAGGAAAAACCTCACAACACTGCACTGCACTTCAACACAAGAGAAGAGGACCGAGCGCTTTGTATCTTCGGGATAGGAGTTGGCAGTCTTCTTAAAGAGAACTTCCATCTAATACTCATTATGGATTAATTCATGTTTCTACTCTATTTTCATTACGAGGATGTATCACGTCAGGATCCATTGCTCAAACCGAATTACGCCAGCGTTATGGATGTTTCTGGATTATGTAAATTAATAGTTGTACCAAAGATAGCACCTTCTATCAAAAATGGAAAATTGGATATGGAGATTCCATACGGTTAGAAATTAATACATACACAAAGGGCTTCAACAGGAATGTCGTTTCGATCCAATCCATTCTTGGGGTTAAATAAAGACAAAAAAGGATATGCCAGTGACCTAGCACGAAAAAGCACTCTCCGAGGGCATGGAATATCATATTTTTTGGTTAAAATATCCACAGTAATGTCTCTTTAGATACTCCGCTCGAAATAGAGGAAAGGTCAATTCAATTCTTGATGGAAACAAAATTTTGCAAATTATCCCCCAAACTGGAAGATCATTTTGAGATCTTAGAACATATTCAAGGGTTCAATGTTTCTATTGTAACTTTGGCCAACACACAAGATGAGAATTTACCACCGTGGGCAGCTTTTTGCAAAAAGATGAGGGGGAAACTCAGTAAGATATTGGAGAAACAAAATATACGAGATCACAAATACAGATTGCTCACGGCTAGGCTAAATATGAATTGAGATGAAAGCTTTATAAAGACCTTTGTAAAGATCCCGATCTTCCTAGTGATATGCGGGATAAACATCAATAGTTGTTGTCCAAGTTACCATGAAATAATGACTTTGCACGTGTCAAAAACCAATTTATTTACACGGGTTGCCCTCGTTTCGTATATGAATTCTTCCAAATTTTAAGTATGCTTTTTTGTGGATTAGCATCTTGAGGTCCTTTGATAGGTATAAAGAAATCATATTGGTAGCAACCACCAAACCAATAGAACAAGGGTTAGCTCCACAGCAGGTCTACAAGCGAGGTAAGTAGGTCCATTACTAGCCAGCTCTGGATCAAAAAGACCTAACAGACTAATCCCTTATCTTTGATTGTAGATGCTAATGGGGCGGGAATCAAAGTGGGGGACCCCTCTACCGCCTGTGTATATCTCCAATAAAGTATGCTGCCCATACGTAGACTATGTATAGGGTAGTACTCTTTGAAAGATAGAATATCTCCGCGTGAATATAACATTACATTAAGTTACGAATGTAACTCCCAAAGGATCGACCACTATTCTAAATATAGTAAGGTGAAGAACTGTTGTTCAGTGGAGTGCTGGAGTGTGGAGGTTGTTCCTATCATTGAAGTCAGGGTGTGGGACTGAGCCTTCCAAATAAGAAAGAAGAAATATGCAACATTTCATTGGAAAAACCAACTCAAATATCATATTGACTTTCTCTCGCCCTACTTCTAAAGATAGATAGAAAAGGTTGGAGAGAATTTTATAAAGTCATTCTCTACTTTATAAAGATGCCCAAGGCGGCCCCCCAGAATAAAGCCCCAACCCTCTTTTCCCCCTTTTAATAAAGGACCCTCGCCTTTCTTCTTATGTATTTGTGGGTGTAGACTCGATTTTTTTTTTCAATTTTGACAATCAACCAACGGAAAAATTTGAAGCCCAGGTAACTCACAACCTCTCTCTCACCCAAATAAATGAAATAGGATGAATCAAATCAATAAGCTTTTTGATTGATTCAGGGTCCAGTAAAGCCAAATTCAATCAAGGAAAGGGGCTTACTTTTCCTGAGGCTAATTCATCCTATTTAAATTTAGCTATGCTAATCAAAGAGTAAAAGTTTTTAGATAAGATGGACCCCCAAGAGATGAGCGAGAACCCCCAATTTCTTAGGGGTTGCACTTTGTTCTGCTTGGTGGATAAAATCCTCTCTCCTTTTAGAATTTTTTCTCCCACATAAATTTTTACCCTCTTTTGCTAAGGAGGAAAGAATAATCTAAAAAGCAGAAAGAGACCTAAATTTCCATTAGATTCATTCCTAAGCTTGCTTTATTGTAGCAAGATGATCAGTACGAGAGTGGTGGAGAGAAGAGAAAGTGGTAAAAACCTCTCTTATTTGGTCATAAGAAGTCAGACGACTCTTCAGTAACACAGGGTAATCCGACCCCTTCGATGCTTTTTCGTTATATACGCCCTCTTTCTTTATTATTAGAGATTCTATCCAATTATCAGCCCTGATGCAGAAAGGATTAATGAAAGAAGATTTTAAGATGGCTTAATAGTAAGAGAGACCCCCCTTATCTTGTGGCTAAGAACACCTATGTAGATGGGATTGGATTCATAGTGCTAGTTAGTGGTAGGTATAAACCTTCATTCATATTCTTTGATCGCCTCTGATAAGGGCTCGATCCTGAGAATCAATCCCAATCGAATCTATGGAAGGGAGACCCTCTATCCTCTTAATCTTTAGAGTAGAAATTATATATAGGATAATCAGTCCACTACGGTGCCCAAGAAAAGGCAAGATTAATAGGAATGTTGAAGGGACATAATGCTCAGCTAAGATAAGGAAAGACCCTGACCATCTAGGTCACCAATCTATTTTTTAGGAAGTCAGAGATGATAGAAGAGGCAGTAAAATAGGAACTTTCGATTAGGGACAGCTCAATAAGTTCTAGACCAAGATGATGGATATTCCAAGGAAGTTCCTACCAACACCTATCAAAGTCTTAGGCTTGCAGTACGTCTCCTTCTATTTTCTCCAGATATGAAGAAAAAGAATGGGCGCAACACTTTATTCTCTTCTACCGCTCTTTGTTTACTTTTGGCCTTCTCAAACTTCTACACGGGGGGAGTCAGATCTTGGAGTAAGATCATTTCCTTAGGAAATCTACTCAAGAATTTAGGCCCCTAATTTGGTCTATGTCTGAGCTGCTACCATACTCAAAGGCGAGAGTCTCAAAAAGTGGATGCGATCAGCCTCATAGGAGAGGGGAGGAAACTTGGGATTCTAGGCAATGTGCTTTTTTTTATATATGCCTTTGTATAGGATAGGATTTTCATTACTCTCGCCAAAGCTAGAAAAGAAAGGAGCTCTCTCTTTTTTCCAGCCTTCTTTTTATTTTAAAGGCATATAGTGCGTTCTATCTTATCGGCGGAATTCTTGGAAAATTATAGTACAAGGGGAAAGCGAGGGTGGGACAAGTGAATCCGATGTGAGGGAAGGATTGTTGTGTAAGTTTAAATTAGGGCTTATGCAATTGAATCAGAAATACACATGTAAGATAAGAATGGAAGGAGATAACCAAAGCAGGGATTGATCTATTCCAAAACCGCTAGGCAGGGACCTATTCCTAAGCCATTTTTAGTAGACAGATAGGATAAAGGACTAAAAACATTCTTCGCAAGATGAGAGCAAGAATTAGATGAAGCCAACTTTTTCCATCTCGGATATCAACTTCCTCTATTGATAGCGTAAAGCTGCCCAACACAGAGAACGAACATGGTCAGTAGGTAATTAATCTTCATTTAAATAGCAGTAAGGTACACGCATCAAGATATGATCTTTGATTTTCCATCCCTGGCATTCAAAAGAAAGGGGGAAAGGGAGAGTTAAAAGCACCCTATAGATAAAGATCGAGAGCCTGTAGACCAGGGTTAAACCATATCCCTCTTCTGTTAATCGATAGTATGAAGAAGTGAACTGTAAATATTGTGCGGTAAATTGATGATGTGAGGTAGAGATAACTAGAATTCTTGTTCTTTTTTCCCTTTGATTCTTTAACGCTTCTTTCAGGTCTCGCTACCCCTAACCATAAGAAGAATGATAGACTATAAGAGTGAGGTGCAAGTGTTGCATAAAGTTCTGTTATCCGTTGTTCAAGCTTTTCTTTGAGAAGAACGCTTTCTTTCCGATCATTAGAAAGTGCAGATGGGCTTTCACACCCGCTTATATTGTCGGTGGGATGAAGGCATATATCTTATTATATGGAAGAAAATCGTTAGATTGTTAGCGGCTAGAACAAAATAAGGGGCGTTGTATAGAGGTTTCCAAGTAGAGGTGCAAAGAAATTGAGATACATATAGAATAGATGGTAGGGTTCCAAACCTCACCTAGCACCGAAATAAAAGGCCTTGTTCTGTACGATACGACCCTGGATAGTGGAAAAATAGAATAAGATGGAGCCTACCTACTTGGCTCGAACGATGTAGATAGATCAAAGAAATAGAATCCCGGTGGTTCTTATGCCACTTTTGATGGTCACAAAGATATATGGACAAGCATTAGATCGATGGACGGGGTAATTTCCTTCCCACTCCAGGGATATTGATCTGGATCCCTAGGAATAGGTCTTAGAGAAGTAGATGGTTCGGCTCCACAGGGATATAGGAAACTATATGTGGAGTTAGAGGTAGAGAGACTTGTACTTTTCTAACCGTCAGAGTGATGGTAAGTAGATTGTTCGATAGCTTACCCACGAAGATGGATTTTCTTCTGGTCAGCTACCATAGTACTAAGACTGAAAGCCTAATAGGCAGTCTACACAGAAGGGAAATCACCAAACGTGGGAAAGAGTACCTTTTTCTTACTTGAAGGAACCGCTACCATATGATTGTTGACAAGGATGCCTTATTGTTTGGACTTTCATTAAGGATAGACATAGGATTTAAGGAGTCGTAATAGATGGACAATATCTTCAAGGGATTGATGGCTTCTTCAGGAAAGGCTTGGCCTCCAGAAGATGAGGACTTTTTTTGAAGGATAGAGTCATTGTATTATCGAGTACTGATTCTCTTTTAGGATGGTATTCTATTGAATGAAGGCTACCTTCTTACTTAGCAGGATGGGGTAGACAGATATAGTACGATTGTATTGAAGGATGGTTCACTATCCTTCTCCAAATCATTTCTCAGAAAAACCAATAAGTATAATTTATTAAAGGGAAACTACAAAAAAGATCTTAGAGCTAGCTCTCTCAATCATCCACAGCTCCAGGATTAATGTGCTCTTTTTTATGCTGGAGTCATAGGTCATCTAAATTCTTATTACCACCCCTATAAGGTCTTTAAATAAAATGAAGATAAGACGATAACTTATCGTCTACATCTATAACTACTTCTGGTTTATATACACTACTAAAAGGTTGAATTCCAAACGATTAGGTTATGGCAGGGTGGATTTCTTCTTTAGCACTGTTCTTTTTCGTGTAGTTCCATCAAATAAAGGTATAAAAGCCAAAGAAAAAGCCTGTTTAAGCTTCAATGAGCTACCTATTGATATTCCTGACTTTTCCACTGTTGCTTAGTTCTGGGTAGATGGGTTGGGCTAGCCACACAGGTATGTACGGGCCTCTGAGAGTGACCGACCTTGGCACCTTCACTCACTCAATCCCTAACTATAATGTGCTCCCTACCCAATGACTCTCTTCCTGAGCCCATAAGCATAAGCATAAGTATTAACCAATCCCAGATAAAGATAGACGGTGAACTAAGAAGATCAAAAAGCATTTTCATTCCCTCTCTTTTCTCCCTGGAAACTATACTGGGGAACTAAGCCTAAATGAAATGGTAGGTTTTGACATCTTTTTCCCTTCGCTGACTCTTTATCTTCATCTTCAATTACAAAGCATTCTGCTTCTGAGAAATTCTGCCTTTGGGAAATGACTTTTGGAGAAGGAGTAATAGGGCGAACAAAGCCTACACTTGCCACCGTCACCATCCTTTCTTTATTAGTTAGTTCTAGCATTAGCTCTCCCAACGAAGAAATTTCTGTCCTACTGCACGCGTCGATATTTCCAACTCGACATGTGATCTAAAACTCCTCATTACGAGGCGGTCAATGGAATGAAACCATCGAATGCTAATCCCAGGTTCACGAATACGAAGAAATCAAATTGACTTACTATCCTCGAAGACATTACAGAGGTCTTTGATAGAGTTCAATCATCCCTTTTCCATAGTTAGAGGAGTGGCCAAAGGATGAGAATCAAGCATATCTACACGAGGCAAGAGATCTAGGGCATATTTCTGTTGATGAAGGATAAGAGTGTGTCCCTGCCGATACACTTCCATACCAAGAAAGTCATGGAGAAGGCCCGGCGTCTTTCATATTTTCATGAGCATGCAAGAATGAAAGAATAACAAGTATTCCCTGTAGATCACTACCTATGAGAAAAATATCATCGACATATAAAAGAAGGTATATACTATCCCCAGATGTGTGACGAATGAATAAAGAGGTATCACAGTGGGGCCTGTTTTTTGTGCGATTCTTGGGTCCGGTCGAGCCTCTTTGAAATTACATCCCTGCCTCTTATCTAACTCAAGTTGCCCCGCTCCTTTGGAAGTTAAAGTAGCTTGCATCAATAAGTAAGACTATATACCTAGGGGTATGTTATGAGTAGAAGTTCTCTTGCTAGTGGAAGTAAGAATAGCAAGGTTAGGACCGCATATAAATAGAATAGGGGAAAGAAATTTGATTCCATAGAAGTTTGTCCGGTTGGGAAAGCTAGAACTCTTGTAAACTAGCTTGATAAAGGGTAGTGGTAGGGATAGTCTCAGTACCAATTTCAGTGTGATAGTCCTTCATTGCGACTTAGATTGCACGATCAAGATCAAAGTGTCCATTTGGTAAGTCAGCCAGTCATCATCTTAGCTTGAATGAGCATCGTTGTCCCCATCACTTCCTCATCCTCAACCTCTAGAGGAGTGGAAGAGACTTTCTTGTCCTTCTTGTTTTGACTTTTTCTCTGACTTCTTCTCATCTAAACATTTGTTTCGGCCTACAAAAACTCGGACGAGCGGGGAATATCATAAACTGAAAGAAGACCAGGGTCAGCCAACCTAGAAGAAAACACAAATAGAGATAGGTCAACTGATTAATAGGTATACTTGTCAAGCGACACAGACACAGGTACATAAAGAATCACATCATCACCACCTTCTTTCTCCTTGTCTTTATTAGCATCAGCTAAGGCCTCTCTTTGATCATTCCTATGTTTCAGTGCTTACCCTTTCTTTGTTTAATAAAGATATTTATCGATCTCCACTACAACTGTCACTCTTACAGGATAGGGAGAATTTACATATTACGAGAATATCGTTGAAGTAGGATCTCTAATTGGATAGTCTAGTAGTGCTCTTTGCCTATGTTGACACAATTAACCAACGGGGACCGACAGATAGCTTGCTTAGTAAAGTCTTTTATCATCCATTCAGGGGTCATGAATGATTAAGAGAAACGAAGGGTGAGTCTAACAAACTAGAATTTGGGACCAGTCTTGTAGTGAATAAAGAAAAAAGGTCCCGAAAGGGGTCAGTAGCCAGATGTTAAGAGTGAGGAACCCCCGTCCCACACCATATGCTTAACACTAGAGAGTCGAAAATGTCTAATGACCGAACTACTCAAAGAATCCAGTATCCTCAGAGACAGATATAGAAGACCGATAAGGTGAGTTGGGAGGGGGTTTCTTAAGGTAATCTTAAAAAAGGATCTGAAATCAGAATATTGAACTTCTTCAATCTAAGATCACTTTCTTTCTTTAAATCTAGCAGTGGAGATAGATACAAAGGTGGATTCTTAAGTGAGTGTTCTAGTGTGCAAGATCAATAAGGCTTGTCAGTTAGAATTCCTCTGAGCACTCAAGAAGATGTCCAGAGTTAGGCTTAGCCGTACCCCAGAGAGTAGTCAGAGTCAATCAAATTATTGAGGAGTGAGAAAACCTGGACAAAGATGAATTGCGCCATGAATCAATCCTCTTTGTGAACAACTGACGCTATTTATAGTAGAGAATGGGCACTTAAAACCCGAATAGGGCTTTTACTTGGCATCTTTAAAGGCAGCTAAGAGCATCTGGTCATCACGCAAAGAGCGACGGGATCATCTCATATGTCCAATTCAGTTATCTATCTGGTTGACGCAATTGGAAGAGATTGATTGTGACCATTCTTTTTTATCAGTGGTATCCATCCCCTTAGCTTTCTAGATTCATAGGAGGTATCAAAATTGATTCGGGAATGGAGCTACCCGATTCAGGAACAGGGAACCATGAACTATAGATTCTCCAATCCCTTTACTTTCACTTTTTACAATGAAGGTTAATAAGTGAAACCACTAGACTAGAGGGAATCGGCCAACAACGCCCTTCCATAAGCAGTGAGATTTAGTCAACCATAGAGGCTACTCGGGCGTAGGTGAAGGAATGAGAGCCACTATATCCCCAATTCTTCCTTCGAAACTTATTTTGTCTTAAAGCAGGGCAGCAGACAAAGGAGAAAGGGTAAAAAGCAAGATCGTACTCTGTCACTTCTGCTAACAGGTAACGGATTCAAGCGTTTATAAGGCTTCTAGGCCCCACACTCGAGATAGGACTTCTCTGACCACCATGGTTACCGGGGGAAGACAAGACAACTAAAGAAGACACTGCTTTGACATCATAAAAAAAGCAGGGAACTTGACTGCCCTAATAGAAAAAGTTTAAAGAAGCAAGAGAAAGAAATATAGTATTAGCCTTAAAGGGTGTCCACAGTCTCAAACTCAAATGGTTTCACCACTATGCTGGAAATGAACCCTCCGGAAGGAGCTCTTATAGCGACACGATTGACCTTGGGCTTTTGTAGACCAGGATAGGTCAAGTAGGGCAGGGCTGACGGCCCTTCCCCTGCGAATCGCTTGGCTGATTTCCATAATATGAATGCGGTTTGAAAATGAGAGGATTGAGATTCATTTTCGATGAGCCAAATAAAATCAAGGATGATGCTGTTATCAGTTAAGAAGGTGACGAAGGAAGGTAATGCAGTCAAGCCGTGAAGCTGAGAGTTCGAGGTTTTTGTATGAGAGAATCGCTTTGTTGCAGAATATTATAGGATATAATCAGGTTTTTTTACCAAGAACGGTGATACAGAAGGCATCTTAAACAAAAGGTCTTGCAGATTGACTAAAGTCCCACACATGCCTTTGCGTCGACACGATTCTTGGCATCCTACCTTTAAATTAAAAAGGAAATTCGATAGACGTTATCAGTCTAATTCAACACCTTTTTTTCAACTGAACTAGTAGACTTAGGCCTTTTTCAAAAGATTGAGATCCGTCTTAGAAGGAATAACTCCTGGTTGTTGTGTGGAAAGTCGCCTGATTCTGCTATATCTTTCTGCTACGCCCCTTAGCGATAGCGAGCGTGGAACTTTCATTATCCTTCGTGTCCTCCTCCAGAGAAACCTTTTCGAACACTGTCGTGTATACCAAAAGCTTATCAAGCTGCAGATTTAGACCTTAGTCAATCAGTTTCAGGCCCTTACTAATAGGAAAGATGTCTGCTCATTCATGTCCTCTTGTGTTGGATTCTGCTCTTCAGTCTTTCAGTTCTGGAGACTCGAGTCTTAAACAAGACCCTACTGCTCTTTTGCCTGCCTTCTTTTTAGGCTTTGTGTGTAGAACCTCTTTTATAAATGCTTTTTTCCCGAGGACAAAATGTGTCATTCAAATAGGCTAAACTTACTTCCTTAAATGGTGGTATCACTACGATTTTATTCTCGACTCTCGTAGATGAAGTCAGGGCTATTATAGTGAAGGAGATTCTAGTTTACCAAAGAGTCTTTACGGTCGGCTTGGTTTGGAATAATAAAATGAAACATGAACAACTGCGCTAGTCGTACCTAGTTTAAACTAGTTAAATAATGGAAAACCTTCTTTGTTATGCTGGGTCTACTGCTCTGGTCTATTTTCTTGCCTTATCCTTATCCTTTCATTATGTTTGTCGTCGGGCATTGTTCAGGAAATGAGCAAGGTCAGACGATCCCTCATGTGATCCTATTGCAAAACGTTACAAATCAATCATGCTAATGAGGTTATAAGTGAGTCGGGTGCCCTTCTCCAAGAGCCGCCAATTTTTGAGAATGATTCCCATCCCTCTTTTTCACAACTCAGAACACCGGACTCTTAGGACTTGTCAGACATAGTCTGATTAGGCAGCCCGAATGCCAAATTTACAATTAAATAAAGCATGTATGAGTCACTGTGCAACGAAATTGATTGTTCTCACCAACCTCGACCGATGTCGCATAATCTATGGGAGGTTTAGACGAGGAGTTTTTCGAAGACTAATAATCTATTTAAGTGTAGGAACTACCTAATTGCGGTCAACACTTTATCCAGAGAGCTTCGAATCTTGCCTAGCCTTGTCGAGGCAAAAGGTTGTGCTCTTATCAAGATACATCCGATCAACCAGGGAATTGTCTATCTTTTATAAGCTTTCTGGAGATGTGAATTCATATATTATGAGCTACCAATTCACACCGAAGCGCGAATTTTGATCTATCTTTACCCTGGCCTACAAATCTTCATAGGGGACTCTTTGTCCTTTATTTCTGATTACTATTGTGGAGTTGACCTAAAATAGCCTTAATCCTTACCCCCTCTTTCAAAGAAGCCCCCGAGGTGATGAACCTTTACTAATCTCTTACTAACAGGAGTGAGAAGTCATTTTATTACAGGCTTCATCAACATGTCAGTCTCGATGCCTCTTTGGAGGTACGTGATTAACGTAGGTTATCTCCCTCGTGAGTGTTAAGTGGGTACTTTTACTTGACCAACTTCCAGGAGAAGTCACCTAAGGCGAAGGCCATCGGCTTTAGCAAAAGCCTCCCTACCTACCCCATAGAAGATAAGATGGACGCGGTCAGCGCCGATAGCTTTGGCGCAATGATTCTCTGCGCTAGTAGGTTCCCCGATATTTATTCTTTCTAAGCCTTGAGGTTAGGTCTCCGGGACTAGGTGAGGAAACGTCTATTATAGAGTAGAGTGCCTCCAGGGGTTTGACATCGAGGATGTCGCTCTTAATCCAAGGCTATGGCCTGGGAGGATTCAAGAACAAAATCTAAGAGATTCTAATTAGAGGACGAGAATTGATCCTTTTGTTCTATGTCTTAGAGTCCTTTGTGACTACTTTCTTCGCTATTGTAAAAGAAAGAAAGTCATGCGAAAAGAGTAAACCTCTCGGTACTTCTTCCCTCACCCGGTAGAGAGATTTTCCATCGGTCAAAATAATGTGGATTTTCTGCACACGTATAGAAGTCCAAGGAAGAGATGCCATGTATAGAAAGAAGTTAGGCTCTCAAGTGTGACTCTAGAAAAGGCACTCAAATGCTATACTGTCACTCCGACTTTACCCTTGCATTAGGAAACTGTCTTTCTTTTTATAAAGGGAAGGATTGATTGACTGTATTCCCCGTGGGCTAAAATGGGGAAACTCATTATGGCAGGGTATTGTCTGTTCCATACTTTCTTACTTGATTTGAAGTTGGCATCGAGTGCCTACCTCACATGCGACCTTCAGGCCTCTAAGGAAAGAGAACAGACTCCCCAATTCTCGGGGGATATGCATTGCGGATTGGTTGCGTCTATGCTTTTAATCGCAAAATTTGGATTCGGTTAGTCTTTCAAGATGAAGTGATTGTGCTGGCCCTAGCCACTTTCCTTTCTCCTTACCGAGGGAAAGAACCTTGTTTAAACAAGGATAATAGTGTGACTCTAACCTTCTTTATTCACCCCCTTTATTAAATCCTCCTGAACAGTCACTTTCCTTCCGTGTGGGTGCTTAAAGGTATAATCCTTTAGTTGAGTTTGAAATAGGATCGCAGCCATCCTTACTTTAAACTGATCAGTTTCCCTCGCCCCAAATTTATTAGATTCTTGTGAATAGAGAGCTTTTAGATGGCCAAGTCTCCTTGTCCACCCACCGGGATTCATATCTTTCCCTATGGTGCGAACCAGGTGGAGAGGTCAATTTTTCGCTCGTCACCCTGGTGATCAATGGAGCTAGCCGACCTCCTGTACTGAACTTTTGTTGGGGTCATACTTAGGAACTAAATCTAGAATGACTTTTTGTCCTGTCTAAATAATAACATTATGGAGAGGACACGGAAAGTGCTGACATAGCATTGGATACTTCCATACTACTTGAGTCCTGCTCGAAAGACTCCTTCTTTATATATGTGATCTCACTCATGAAACCTTATTTCATTTCAATTTGAATGAAATAAACCATCTCATTCCTAAAAGGGAAAGAACGATCATTATTTGTATGACTTTTCTCGGTAACCTCACATAGCCCAATTGAAGGAGAGGAGCAAAAGCAAGTGAGCAACAAGTGGATTGGGAGTCCCTCCATTTATGGCTTCCTCCTTTAATTTTGACTTTTCTTTATCTACCTAAACCAGGAATCCTATGCAATAAAGAAGAAATGTTATCGAGATGGAAAACCCTCACTACAGCTAATGAGTGCTTTTAGCAGGGTTGTCACAGATGTTAAATGAATCATTTTCAGCTTAATCGATTGATTAGTTTATTGGTCAGTTTACTGAGAGAGAAACCGCTCTGAAATAGCTAATGACTTTAACGATTTATGTACAGGGCATACAATCATCATTAAAAATAAATAGCCCTTCCTCACAGCCAAACCTTAGGCAACTGCGTGAAGAATGCGAGCTCTGAACTCACCTTTCGATATAAAAGCTCAGTTGTAGAATTCATGTATAAAGAAGTCAATTAGCATGCGTCAACAGTCATTCTACTTTACCAATCTAAAATGATGTTCATCTTGACTTGTCAATGAACCAGTTTAGCGTATAATGAGTCAGGGCATGGAGACACCAGCCAGTGGTCTGATTTATTTGATGCGAAAACATCGTGACACATATAGATCATCAGAGAAGAAAGTCAATCTAGTATAGGAACTCCACTGGTGGATCTGCAATGTACGCCCAAACACTCCCATTTCTTTCTTGGTCAACAAAAAACCACAAAAATCACTCACATTCTTCACTACTCCTACAGGCTTGACAGAGTTCAGCTTTCTGGAGGGAATTTATTGTCTCAATGAATCATGCCTCAAATAGATAAATTCACTTCTTTCAGACAATTTTTCTGGTCATGCCTTTTCCTCGTTCTTCAACAATTCTACCTCCCTCTGTCGCAATAGAAATCTATTACCCTTATTCAGTTCGTATTCCTTGTTTGGCTTAGTGACATAGACTTGACCTACTCCTAGGCAAGAGACAGATAAGGAAGCTTTGTTCGACCAGACATTGATATTTATCCCTTAGAAAACTCTAATGTTAATGTCGATCTAGATGACCTATCCTTTCAGTCAGCTTTTGGACTATTTATTTGCTGCCACATCAACAATCACCTCGCATTCGGAGGCTCTTAGCGATGTTCACTAAATGTTTTATGCCCTTAGAATTATGGCTTGGCCATGGTAGAACACTCAACTAGATCTATGGCCCCCTCAAGGTTAGGGGCACTCAAAAGCATCGTTGCCAACGGTGCAATCTATGGTGCCTCCAAGGCATCCAGCCGATCCTTACCCTTCCAAGTGAGAAAAAGTACACCACACTTTTTGATTAGCTTTGCTCACAAATTCACATTCGATGAATCCTATATTTATTGGGGAAGGTTTTGATTCGTTGCTCATCTTGGATCGCGTAAGCTCAATGCTTATGGCTTTACCCAACATTGCCACTCTTCTTACTATGTTGTGGGAATGCGAAGACAACTCACTACTAGAACTTGCTTTGCTCTCGCTCCGCTCGCTCCCACCTATCTTCTTCCCACGATAGTGAAAGATCTTTCACCATAGTAGGAACCTTACTAACCTTCTCGGGCAGTTACTATTTTTTAGTTGGGGATCCTTTCCTACTTATGCACCCTCCATAAATGATTACTAAAGGACTTGGAATACGAATGAGATCAAAAAGTCCATCATTGGGGCAAATGATGCAATAGCTTTGGTTAGAGAAAAGACCAAAATGGCATAACTAAATAATTATTTTGCCAATGATGGATTTCACACCATGGAATGAATCGATGAACTAAGGACATTTCCAATACCGATATCAGCTCCCGCTGAAGCAATTGTAGTAGCTCGTGCACCCATTGATTTTGCACCTTCTAACAGCTCGACTTGGCAATTCTCCTTACGCTTTTTCCATCATGATTCTCTCTTCGAGAACACTTGCCTCATCGGTTCTTCCCCTCGTTCCTTTTACCTTAGACATTGAGATGTTCATGCAAAGCATAGGCATCGCAAGTGGTACACTAAGCACCAACCCAATCTCGAAAAATAAAGAGAAGTACAAGTAAGGACATTTTCTCAATCAAGAAGGTATTGAACTTCTCGACACACCTCTGTCAATTCCTTATTTGCCTCATCTTCTTCTCTTATGAAATTTCTTTTGAAATTGAGTTTTTCAATATTCAATATTTATATTGTCAATTGTGTGTCGAACAAATAGAATTCATTATGATAAATGAAGTGGATCTATTTTGTTTTCTTTCTATTGATTGAGACCTAGCCTCTGTCCTTTGGTTCATAGCCTTGGGTTATACACTTTTCCTTAAGGTAAAGGTTTTTCCCACTTCAAAAACATGTACTCCATCGAAGGCAAAGAGGTTTTCAGCCACCCTAGAGCTACTTCAACTTGAAGACTCTCTTTTTCTCTATACGGAATTCCTAGGAGTCCACAAAAGAAGACAGTACCAAATAACCTAGAATAAGGAAGTTCTATACCTACTCAAGAGAATTAGCAAACAAGCAATATGTCCAGTCACCTGTTCTTTAGGATTCTTACGATAGCAGGCAAGACTAAGGAGAAATACAAAGTCTAGGTAATTCTTTATCCACTCTGCAAGATCAATCATATTTGAGACCTAATAAAGGTAAATTAGTGGCATCTCCTTCGAGGAGAGCCCATCTTATTTCAGTAATACTATGAGATAGATTAGGAAAGACTATATTTTATGGGTCAAGGTTTACATTTAGCTGAGGTAGAAGTTTGTTAGGAAGTACAAAGTCAAAAAGGGGGTCATTCTCTTCTAATTGAACTTCCCCCTGCTTACTTGAATTCCTTCTAATTCAAGGGTTATAGGTGCATCCTCATTTGCCCCTTCAGCCTCTCCCTATTCGAGTTGTCTTTACTTCTTCAATCCTGCTGCTCTTCACCCTCTATATAGCATGGGTAGCTTGCTTCCAAGCCACTGGCAGGAACTAGATAAGAAATAAGAGAGAGAAGCAGTTCAATTTCAAAGGTTAGGCGCGATAGCCACTTGTATATAAGGAGATGTTTGGGATCAACGCCCCATCTCATGGTGCTTTTTTTAAGAGCACCCCCTCTCCGGTATATTTTACTGTGGAAACCTTGATGGAGAAGATTGTTGGTCCCTTCTCTGCTGGTTCTCTCCGACTAGCATCAACTGATGTTAAGGTTAACCCACTAGTCAGGTTTCATTACTTCCAAATTCCTAGTGATAGATGTGGAGAGGCATGTGAATAGAAATATTCATGATGTACAACAAAGTCGCTCCATGTAGGAATTCAAGTACCAGTAAGAGTTTGGTCCTATATATTTTAGGTATGTTGGACCTTTATTGCCTGCTGATCTATCCAATGATTTTTTGATGGGATAGTTCTATTGCTGTGACCACAATATCACATTACCATGGAGGCTGCCTTGTTAGGAAAGTGGTTGATAGGAACTTAAGACTTTTTAGGGCACTCAGAGTTGTTGATGGTTCAACCTTTACCGTGTCATCGGGCACCAATCTGCAAGCTACTCTGTTGATGCTTGTCCAATAAGTGCTTTAATATGCTTTGGATATTGTACAAAAGTGCGATTGCGACTAATCAGGAGATTGCATATGTAAAAAAATTATTAGACATCCCCCTTGATAACTAAATGCAAGTGAGGCTGGACCTAGATTCGCGTATATAAGTGAAAATAAAAATAAAGGAGAAGAGGAACTCCTTTTTTGTCTAGAAAGGGGAAGAGGAGCTCAAACAAGGTTCAAAGATCCTCTACCCAAAGAATGTTTTAAAGAAAGCCTTTCATCTTAGTGAGGAACATGATTGTGAAAAAGAGAAGAAAGGAAATCCATTTATGGTGGCTTACTTTCATACATTCAAGAACAGTTGTGACTCCTTGGTATCTATCAATGCACCGGTGTCCCAATCTGATATGTTTACATTCCTTGTTGCTAACCTATCTTCGGAGTATGAAAACTTTGTCACTATGTTGAAGCTTCAACAACCAAAACCAACTATGGCTGAGCTTCGGTCCAGCTTGTTGTTACATGAGTCTTGGCTTAAGCAGATACATCCTATTACTATGTTGATGATCTTGTATACTAACCGAGTTGGCACTCACCCGAGAACACGTATGTCCTCCCTATAATTGTCTTGTCTTTATTATGGTTTCAGGTCCTATATCTACCCGTATGGAGCCAGCCTTTTTTGCAAAATGAATGTCCTCCTCGCCGCTGCTTTTGGATAGATGTAGGCTCTTGCTTAATGCTTAATGCTTAATACTTAAAGCAGTTTGAGCAGATCTCACTCATTCTATTGTTGTTGCTAGCTTGCGGTCACTACGATGGTCACAAGCTCTCACTAGGTGGATTAGAACAGACAATAGTAGCACAGGCTTAGGTTAGGGCACATGATCTCATTGCAGGGATTGACCACTCATTCTCATCTTGATAAGAAGACTAGACTTCATTCGCTAGGGCAGCTGATATCTAGCTTAGGCTTCTCGGCCTGTTTCCCCTGTATTGATCCATTATGTTAGCCGGCAAAAGTGGTTATGCTTTCATCGCTTCCGTGCTCCTAGTTTTGCATTGCATTGAGGAAGGTGATGTCCTACGGTCAAGTCAAATTGAATCTTTGTTAGGAATATTATCACATAAGTGTTTGTAAATGAAGAAAGGATTTTTGATTGTTGAAAGAAGAACCTTAAGGCTAGAGTAAGAAGAGTTATGACCCGATAACTCTATGTCTACGGTTCTTTATTAGGGGTTTATATAAAATCTAAAGCTAAAGAGTTTTTGGCCTATACTTTTCCTTCTAAGGCTTCATCCCGGGAGAAGGGAGTTAAGGTAACAAGGATCGTTGAGTAATCTTACCTCAGGTATTTTCAAATGGAGATTCTTGTATTGCTAACCCTACGGAACCTAATGTATCTCATGTAGCTATGAGTCTAAGAGTTCCTTCGGGGATTAAGGATCAGAAAGTGACTCATTCATCTTAGGGGGTTAGCTTCCTGTAGCTGGGATTGCATTGCAAGAGTTCCTACGACTTCGTCTAACTATACTTTGGCTTCGTCTACGTCTAACCAACAAATTTGCCTTTCGACTTTAATCCACCTATGAACCTTAGTTCACGCTTTACATATTTTATTCTTTCAATCCCTCAACATTCTGTTCGAATTGCCTACTTCCTTTAGAAAATGGTCACTCCTGTCAATAAATACCATTGATAGGTGTCTATGTTAGTAACATAGCCATAATAACTTTGTTTTACTACTTGAGGTGGTGATAACTTTTATATATCTGCTTAATTATAAGCTTGCATAGTGCTCTTCCTATTTGTTTGTTTTCTCAGTTTTTTTCTGTCGAACCGAACAAATACAATTTCTCCTATCTCTATACCTATTGCATTGATATCTTCTCTTTCGCTCTCTTTCATCATTCAGGAAAGGTGAAGATTGCATCAGGAACTGAAAGCGATGTAGGAACAAACTTGTCCTTTGGTTAATTTTGCTTCACTTCCTAAGCCCTCACCACTTCCTAGGACAGCTAACAAGGGGCATTTAGAACAACTCGTTCATTTAGGACAACTTCATTATGATCGGGCCTCCCTTTGGAGAGTCCGTTCTTTCCAATCTATAAATATAGTACTGGCTTGCTATTCATATTATATGTTCTGGACTGGTACCAAAAACTCCATTTTCATTGAATTCTGGGTTTGGGCGCTTAGCATCCCCTACTTTCACATTTCTTACTATGTTGGTCTACTTCTATTTAGACTAACCTAACAATTATCTTCCTATAGATAGCTCCTTGCTTATAAAAAGATTTAGTTTGAGAATCAGCTGAAGCTTATTCAGGATTGATCTTTCTTATCTGAGAGTCTTATCAAACTCTCTGTTATTGTAGGTGAGACATAGGTAGTAGTGACTGAAAGAGATGATGCGGCATGATCTCAATTATAAGTGCCCTATTTAGTTTAAGGATTTAGGGACTAGGCCTATTGAGGGACTAAGTTGATTCATCTTAGTCTTAGTATGCCGGGTATGTCTTTCGACAAGCCTAGGGATTGACAAATATATAGTGGCCGGTCTATCTTCTTCTGGACGCTGCGGAGCTACTTTTTCTTTCTTTCATTCTATCTATCTTTCTTAACTGGTTAAAGAGAGCGCTTTGATAAGACTATTCCGCGTAGAGTGTGGCTAAACACTTCTTCACTTTTCAACCTACAAACGAATGGTCGGAACTATGATCCCAAATAGATAATTACATTCTTCTCGTCTCTCTACTTTGGCTTGGGGCACTGTTAGGCTTATCTCTCTAAGTTTGAGCGGTTGAACTCCTCCCAGGAGAATCAAAAATTATTGTGGCAGGACTTCTCTATTCATCTATCAATCTCGTTTATGAATGTTATGATGGCTAGGCATACACTGAACTCTTTCATAGGTAGCTCTCGAGGCAGTGGCTTGAAAGTAATCTCCCGCTGTCACACACTATGATCGGAGCTGAGATGATTCATGCTAGCTTTGTTAGGTCAATATCTATACCATCGCTTTTATTTGATGTAATATAGTATAGAGGCTGAAGGCGAGAAATCATCAATTAAAGTAGATGCAGCTTCCCTGGCTTAAAGGATGGAACTCCAGCAAGAAATCTATTGAAGACATAGTGCTGGGTTAGCTAAATATCAAAGTTTATCCTGCCACTAAAAAATTTGCTTTTTATGATTACATCGGCAATAATCTAGAAAGTGCATCTATTTCATTTTTTTCTCTTTTAAGAAAAGGAAAATATTATTTCCCGGATCATTGTACATTTCAATTTGAATTAGGCATTCTGTGTCCAACTCTAAGTAGTCCTTACCTATATATGCATCTAATAATATATGTATTATCTATTCCGATAAATAATACAAAAGAATGAGGTTTGGATGCACTTCTGTCCTTAGAGGGAGTTCGTCGAGGGTGAGAACGAGAATCGAATCGATTGAATAACAAAGATCTATTCACTTATAGATATAGAAGAAGAGAAGTACCATCATTCCAAAGTTCTACTTCAAAGTCATAAATGGTAATAATAATTAGGTTAGGTAGATGATCAAAAATCAAGAACATACCCAGAAGAAAACAAAAGAAGGTGGATATAGTAAGGGAAGAGAGGGTTTGTATTACATGTGATGACTGAAAGGATAGTCTTATTTTTTCCTTTTCTATTTTCTCGACAACTTTTTTATATGATAATTGGGGAAATCAAAGGAAATACTAGTATATGGTACTCCTTAGGTAATACAGTAGTAGTTTTTCGGTGAGAGAAAATAGAACAAGAGCCAAAGCTCACCATATGTTTCTAAAGTTATTCATTACCCAAAGCAAAAGGTATCTCCAGTCTAGAAAGCTCTAGTGTATTACAGTAGCATAGATGTTTTCTGTATATTTGGTCCAAAGCTTCTAGAGCACCAGTTTCAAAGAGGATGCTGACGTTTCTCGAAGAAAGGTGGCCAGGGAAAAGAAGATCAATCTTTTACTCCTTTATTTGTGAGTTCCTCATCTATGTGGAACTACAGTGACCAACTAAAACATTCTCCCTCTAAGAAGACTAGAGTGATATCTATATTAGACTATTTTAGCTTCTGTTCAGGTTCAGTATATACGTTATTTTTGTCATTAATTGTGAATTTTCGTACCACATTTACATTGTTATGATATGGTATGGATTTTAGTATTACATTTGGGTATGGTTTCTTTGAGCTCCGATTCGAGTACGACATCATTATGATTGTGTTTCTTTTGTGTTTTGATTTGAGTCGGGCATCTGATTATGAGTTCTGATATATATTATATATATGGCCTATCATTATTACTCACTATGTTTGATTCGAATCCAGCACGTGTTCTCTTGTTATTATCCATTACTACCAGTTTGAGGTCTGTATCTGGCCTCTCATTACTACTCATTGGTTCCGGTTCATGACCGATGCATATTTGGATGTCTATCATGATTTCTTGGGATCATCTCAGTTACAAATTATTTATGTTTATTTTCATTACTTCTTGTGTGTCCCCCCGACTTATGAGGGTATGGTTAGGTTAACTGTCTTCGTCAGCATGCCTAACGGGTTTTTGGAGGTCTAGTTAGGTGATGTTTGATTTGTCTATTATTACTATGTTATTTATTTTTTGTATCGCTATATTTATTCATTTACAACATTTGCGTAGCTTGGTAGTTGTTTTTCGTTTCCTATTTACTCATGACTCAGGTTACTTCCTCGCATTGTAGTTATACCTTTTCTATATTAAGCTCAATTGGCCTATGAAGCCTACTGAGTGCCCGTTGCTTTGGTGCTCATAATACACTTCTGCATCTTTTTTTATACACATCTGGGTACTAGCAATCGACATTGATGTCGTTTCTACCTTTCAGTACTGGTTTAGTGCAGGGTGAACTTACTGTCATTCGAGGCTGATCCTCCTCTATCTACTCTAGTTTTGTCCTTTGTACTCTATACTGCTTGTATATATTGTGTATATTTTAGATTTTTGTCTAATACTTTGGGTACCTTTTAGTAGTGGTTCTAGTACTGACCTTATCCGGTCTTGGGAGGGATTAATTTGTATATTTGGTCCTTTTTCCTCGTCTTATCTTGATATATTATATATGCTCCCTTCTTAGTTTTCACTTATTATTGTTGTTGCTATCATTATATGTGATATTTTATTTGGTCTCCGCCTATTAGCCTGTTACTTGTCATTCCGGACTATGTCTTGGCTTACCTACTGGTGAGTTAAAGTAGGCGCCATCACGGCTTGAGAAATTGGGTCGAGTCAGGGTAGCTATTTCAGATCCGCTGGGTCTTCCAGATAGAGCAGGGTTACTGGGGCATGTTATGACTGCGGAGTTGTTGGTCACTTCACCCGTAGGTGTCCTTAGCGTAGGATGGGTGAGCCTTCAGTTTTGACTGCGTAGCCGATCAGTTCAGTACTGCCATTAGGTAGGGGTGATACACAGAGTAGTGGGGATGGTCCTCAGGGTTCTAGAGGTGGTCGGATATGTACCCAATCCAGTGGTGGACATGGTCACTTGTATGTTGTACCAAGTAGATCTAAGGCTAAGGCTTTGGATGCTTTGATCATAGGTAAGATTTTCGTATGTCATCAGCCAGTTTCTGCTTTGTTTGATCCTGATTCGACATTCTCATATGTTTCTGCTCATTTTGCATTGCAGTTGGGTTTATGTTCAAGTCTTTATATGTACCATTTCATACAGCTAACCCTATGGATGTTTTTTTTATTTTTTTAGTAGTGGATCAGGTATATAGATCGTGTTTGGTGATCGTTCGTGTAACATCCCGTATTTTGGCGCTACTATTCTAACCATCATTCCTACGTGTGTAAGCTCTAATCCAAATGATTCCTATGTGAATATTAGTTCATGATAATTATCCTAGTTTGTGAAGTGCTCTCGAGGTGAAATATGTTCATAGAATTCACTTAGAACAAAGTTGAGCTAAGAGCCTTTGATTCTTTTAAAGTTCAGTATTTGATTTTACAAGGGTCTACTTTGAACATGTAAAACTTCTTATATACATAAAATTTTTCAGCTCAAGACCATCATTTAAAATTATAGATAATTAAATTAGATTTCCAACAATACTAATTTCGCCTTAATCCAATACCCGAGCAAAAAGTTATAGCCATTTTCGTGAGAGAGGCAGTGATGTCACGCGATTACCGTGCGACGCACACTCCATCGTACACACCTAATTTTCAGTTTATGTTTCCACACTTTTAATGGAAAATAAGTCCTTTCCTCCACCCTAACTCGTCCATATCACATAATCAAAGCCCCAGTGAGCATTATTTGCCTCCTTTATTCATAATACCTCTCTAAGAACAAAACCCTAATATCCATCCAAGAACTTCAAGACTCCATTACAATCTCTTCAAGAAAAACCAAGAATTAAGTTCTCTAATCCAAGAATCTCAATAAAAGCTTCCAAGATCATCTCCAAGGGTTTCAAAGTCAAGTTTTCTAACTCAAATCAAGCCTATTAAGGTATGTGGGGTTATGAACAAGGATACCTCTTTCATCCTTGTGCCCAAAACTAGTTTTAAAGATGAATTTACATGAGTTTCATTAAGGGTTCATACCCAATTATCATTATTTGAAGATTTTGATGTTACAATTGATTTAAATGTTGATTTGCATGTCTATTTCATATCTTTATGTGTGTGATATGATCTTACAAATTTTTAATTCAGTTTGTAAGCATTATGAACAAGGATACTTCTTTCATCCTTGTGCCCAAAACTAGTTTTAAAGATGAATTTACATGAGTTTCAATTAAGGGTTCACACCCAATTATCATTATTTGAAGATTTTGATATTACAGTTGATTTAAATGTTGAGTTGCATGTCTATTTCACATCTTTATGTGTGTGATATGATCTTACAAATTTCCAATTCAGTTTGTAAGAATTATGAACAAGCATACTTCTTTCATCCTTGTTCCCAAAACTAGTTTTAAAGATGAATTTACATGAGTTTCAATTAAGGGTTCACACCCAATTATCATTATTTGAAGATTTTGATGTTACAGTTGATTTAAATGTTGATTTGCATGTCTATTTCACATGTTTATGTGCGTGATATGATCTTACAAATTTCCAATTCAGTTTGTAAGCATGATATTGTGATTTTGATTTCATTGCCTTGACATTGTTAAAGTATTTCAACAAGTATACTGAGCATGATATTTTCCTATGAATTTGCATGAGTTTAAAGCCCTAAGTTTAAGTATTGATATGTCAATAAGTTATGATTTTAGGCCTCTTTTATAAGTTGTTTATCAAGATTTATGAAAGAAATTGATCTTTTGATCCTAAGCTAAGCTATGGAATTCACATTGTTCATATAATTAGAAATTTTAAGAAAGAGAAGCATAATTGGTTTTATTATAAACCCTTATGTTATTTTAAGGTGGATTTCCTAAAGTTCTGAGCGATAAGTATGAGAGTAGTATTTAGCACCGAGTTTGGTAAGATTCCAAAGGTCTAATTCCCTAGAACTTAGTGCCACCGTAGGTTTATGATTTTCCCATTGTGGGCTAAGATAGTGATCACTTAAGTTAAGGTTCTATTCTGATGTCAAGGGTAGAACTGCGCTCCCCAACGTGGGTAAGACGTTGGACTCCATGAAAGATCACATTTTTTATGTCGGTTAAAAGAACCTCCCAAATTCCTTAAGTCCTAAAATAAAATGTCAGATCAATTTTGTGAAAACTAAGTGTAAAGGCTCACAAATTTACTCAGATATTACCTTACCTAAGACTTCAATTGTTAGATTTCAGCTTTAAGTTTTAAGATTGATAAAGGTGAACCTTTTTCATTTAGCCTGCATGATTTGAAGGACAGAATAAGATTATAGTTTTATTAGAACTAATTGTGGTGGCTCACAAGAATTTCTTTTACGCTTTATTACCCATGACTTTTGATTTGTTAGTTATTCAAGCAAAGTTAAGTCACTCACATTTAGCATGCAGTTTTGAAAGTTTATTTGAATTATTACATTATTGTTTTGCTTATGCATCCACCCCCCACACTCTTAATACATTCCAAAAGTACTTATCAATATATATGCCTATGTGTTATATTTTTTAATAATGTAGGTACTAGTTGTAGCACACACATCATAATCAGACAACGTGCAGTTTCTAATCAGTAGATGATTGGTTGTTTTGATTCACCGACTTGAGTAAACTTTAGTTTCAGTAGCATCTTATTTTCCTTATTCAGTCGTATTAATTTGGGATAGTTGGGGGTCATGTATCGACCACCTATAGTTAATACTAGTAGAGGCTTCATAGATAGTCAGTAGAGTTGATGTAGTTGATTTAAGTTTTGCTTTGTATAATCAAACATGTATCATTTTAATATAGCTTTGTATATCACATTCAGAAAAGATTTATCTTCCGCATTATTCTTTGAAACTTATGTATTTATTTCAGTTGCTTATGAGTTATGCCAGTAGAAAGGGTTAGCTTGGGATCACTTGTGGTCCTAAGTATTGTGTGACATCTTGGGACCCATTTTTGGGGTGTTACAAACTTGGTATCAGAGCACAGAGTTCAAGTTTCCCAGGGTGTCTAGAAGCTGTGTCTAGTAGATTCTTATGGAATGGTATGGAGATGTCTATACTTTTCCTCAAGAGGCTATAGGACATTTAAGAAAAGGTTTTTTGCTTTCATACTCTAGATCATGCTATAAAGTTGTTCCTTCAGAAACTTCTGTTAATTTGTGTGTTCATCCATACTTCTCCATCTATGTATTATTCTTGAGATAACATGATACGCAAGTTCCAATTCCTCCCAAGATGATTCTCTTAGAATTACTATCAGTAACTTCAGAAGTCACACAAGGGCCTTGAGAGGAGCTCACTAGTGTCTTATAAGTTCCTCAAATTGAAAGTTATTTTCCTTATCCTCATGAGTTATTCGGTTAAGACAGAGTAAGATATGTATTCAGATTCCTTATTAACCCTTCAATACAAATAGTGCTCATTTGAAGAGATAGTGTGAATATAGTTTGTTAAGTAAAGTTTGCATTCGAGGGATATTACAACCTAGAGTGTTATAATTTATAAGTAGTAGAAACTTTTTATAATTTAAAGTATAGATATAGAAGTGTAGTGACAATAAATGTGGTGATAGAGATTGATGGAATGTGCATAGATGCACTCTTTCATACAATTAAGTTAATAGTGAGGTGATATATCCTTGTGTGTTAGTTTAGTGAAAGGTAGAGAAGGAGTTGTTAGTTAAGGTGAATTTATGTTTTCTTGAAGTATGAAAGAAGTTATTGATGGTATTTATTATGTTAGAAAAGTATTTGTTGTTGATGAAAGTATTTAGTGGTTGCGTATTGTTAATTTAGGCTTCCCTTGTGGTTGCAAAAAAGGGAGTTTTATTGAAAATTATAAAGGTATGAAGTAATTTAGGTGGATAGATGTGTAAATAGTCGTAATATGTAGAAAGAGGAGGTGCTAATGAGGTTTTAGCAGACTAGTATATGAAAGGCCATACGATTTTGATCAATTATTGTTCTTATGAGGTTTTAGCGGACTAGTGTTTCTTGATGTTTTATTTTATAGCTTCCAAGTGAGAATAGTATATAAGGTTGTGTTCTTAATCATGCCCAGCACTAGAAACTAATTTTGAATAGTAGACGATTATCAAGGTAGAAATAACAATTACTTGGTTAGTGATGCTAGTTATATGGAGGTGAACCAATAGGCTTGAAATAGTGAATGCAAGAATGTAAGTTTATTGATTTGAGATTAAGTATGATATTGTAGGTATGAGGTAGAGGTGTGCCCACGGTGATATGGGGTTGCATTATTTTCTAAGTTTATTAAGTTTCATGTACGGTTGGTAGTACCCTTGAGTTGTTAAGTGGAAGAAGCATAGTTGTATAGTATATGGTATTATGGATAGCCAAGTTAAGGAGTTATGGACAGAAGGTGTTGAGTATTTTAAGTATGATTTTGATTCTTATGGTTTGGGAAAAATATAAATATAGAAGTATGATCTTTTTAGCCTATGTTTATGTGTTTAGTGAGGAAGGTATGTTTTTCGAGTTAAGAGATTGTAAGTCTATCATGATGATTATCAAAGATAGAGGAAGTTAAGGATGGTATATGGAACGGTATCCAAGAACGAAGTTAGTAAGTTCAAAAAAAATATAGTGTATGCATGTGAGTGTAGCAATTTTGTGTAAATCGTTAGAGCAAAGATATTCAGACTCAGTCCTAGGAATGTAAAATTGATCTGTAAGTTTAGAAGGATGGCTTTAATCTAAGGGGGAGATATTGTAAGACCCTGTAAGATCCTAGCTCATTTCAGTTCCCTATTGCACCTAAAAGGGTCCAACACTTAGAAAATTTCACTAACTGCTGGGACTTAGTAATTTCTAAGGCTCCTACACTCTGGTTATTTTATTTTCAACCTTCCCAGCCTTATAATATCGATTTTAAAGTTGATTCATGATCGAGGGTGTAAAAGGTACATCTCGGGTAAGTTTCAAAATTTTTTGATGAGAGTACGGGCATGTTTGAGAGTCCAAAATAGTAGCTACCCACGATTATCATGGAGCACACACTATAGTCCACCCCTAAGGGAGCCCATGATAGAGAATGCAATGGACGGTCTGTTTTGGTGATCCAGAGCATGCGATGCATGCTCCATAACATGCTCCCTTATTTTTCCAGCTCATGTTTCAGCATATTTAAGGGCCAATGCTTATATACTTTATGTGTATTCAAGTTCATTCTCAACTTCTAGTAAGTATGTAACAGCTTCACTCTATGATTCAATTCATCCCTCAAAAATCTATAGACTCCGGTCATATGTTGAATAACTTATGCTAAGTATGAACTCATGTTTCAGAGTATGACCAATTTTTAGTAGTCATCATACTAGTGAAATTCACATTATTTCATGTTTGTCCTCAGTTTATATCTCTTTAATGAATCCATGCCTTTGACATTTTATTCCTTAGGCCCCAGTTAACTGTTACGGTTATGTATAGTATCCTTTAGTGCTTCAGGTCCTTTTGTGTTAGCCCTCCAGTGACCTCTTCCTATGTTAAGATAGTGTCAAAAATAAAGGATAAGCAATGGCTTAGATGAGAGGGCGTTGATAACCCTCATTAAGAAAGATAAATTATGCTTTTCTATCTAAGGCTAAATAATGGAGGAATATTGAAGTAAGTCCTTGGTATATGTCATAGTTAGTTGAGAATTCTTAGTATGTCTTCTTAATAAGCATGTAAGAAAGCTGTTATCGGTAGAGGTTTAGAGAATATGAGGAGTATGACTTTATGGGTGTATTTCTTCAAGTTCATATATGGTTATAGTGATAGGCTTGTATGTAGTATTGGGATGTAAGTGTGTGAATACAATATGTGCTAGTGAGTCCATAGTAAGAATTTTGAGTTAGTAATTGAAGTGGTAAGTGGTTTTATGCTTAGGGTGTGAGCTCTCGAAAGATGTAGAATATTGAATAATGTGGTTTAGACTAGTATTGTTGTGTGGTATGTTATACCTTGTGAACTTGAGTTGGGCTTGATCATGGTGAGAAGACTTAGTTCAGTTTAGACATTAGTAGATGGATTTATTAACGGCCATGTGAGAATTAGGAGTTGAATCAATGAATGTTGTATTTAAGGGGAATAGTATAGTTGAGAGACTATTTGAGAAGTGTTGCTAATTTTGAAGAAAGGTTAGGCGCGATAGCCACTCGTGCAGTAAGGAGTTGCATTGCCTAAGACCTAGTAATTCTATCCTAGCTTACAATTTATAGGCCTATGTTCCAAGATATAAAGTTGTATCAATGTTGTGACTCCTTATTCAGATGTCTTCAGATCATGCCCAAAATTCTTTGTTCCCTAATGTTATTTGAATTTTTTCTTGAAGAGTGTTGAAGAAATACTCTATTTGAGTATGAGCAGTCAGTATGATCCAGTCCATATAGACTGCAATCTAGATTAGCAATCAAGCAGATAAGCCCCTATAGATTTCCAACTTTCCATCTAGTCTTACTATCTAAAGTTTCATGAGTATTGCTATTCCGTGAGGTAATTCAGTTCAGTCCATGCATCCTATCTAAAATTCAAATATTTAGTCATGATTCAGTTTATAAGTGTTCAATGAATGATCTTAGTTTTCCTAGTATTCTAGCTCGGACAGTCTAATATCCATTGTATGATCTTAGTCTCATTGTCTCTTGATTTCGCAGTTCTATATGTATGATTGTATTATGAACACTTCAAACGAATTCTAAACTGTCACCATAAATCAATTCCTCATAGTCAATACAGTCAAGTCAGCTCAGAATTCAACTTTATGATAGAAATTTTAATGTTTCAGCTCAGTTACATCCTTTCTTAGAAGACAAATCATGTCCACAATATTCCATACCTATTAGGCTTCAACAAGTTCCTATCCTTCATTCGAGCACGAATGATCCCAAGGGGGAGAAAATTTTACACCCCAAATTTTCGTGCTAGAATTCTAACAGTCGTTCCTACGTGTGTAAGATCTAATATGAAAGATTCCCATGTGAATATAAGTTCATGATAATTATTCTAGTTTATAAAGTTCATAGAATTCAGTTAGAACAAAGTTGAGCTAAGATCCTTTGATTCTTTTAAAGTTTAGTATTTGATTCTACAAGGGTCAACTTTGAACATGTATAACTTGTTCTATGCATAAAATTTTGCAGCTCAAGACCTATAAATTTGTAGTTAATTGAATTATCTTTCCAACGATACCAATTTCGCCTTAATACAATACCTAAGCAAAAAGTTATAGCCATTTGATAATGCTCAAACTACACTCTTGAACGGGTGTAAGTGTTTGTTGTCAATACAAAACCCAACTAGGTTGGGTTGAATCCCATAGGGAATAGGGTGTGAACTCAAGTTGTTTATGAAATAATTCACTGGTAGGTTACTGTTTCCTGAAATGGGGGTTTAAATTTCTCTGGCAGTTGTTAGTCACTTTGAAATTAATGTTTGTAATCAATATTTTATGAAATAACTGGGATTAAGTTCACTAAGGTTATCGTATATGACAGATGCTACAAATAACTCAAGGTTCTCACAGTGGTTAGGATGACAAGCTATCTCTATCGATAGTATGCTCGAATGTCTGTCGACCTATTCAAGAATCTAATTTGTTAATTCTCTTGGACTTAGGGAATCGCAACACACTGCCCAGATTTTAACTCAGGTTAATCAACCTTGTTACAGTGTTGACTATTAAACGAAGCCTTTTCGAGTCCCTGTCGATAATTCACTTCCTACTATTTATGATTTCTTTCTCAATAAAACCAAAGTATGTACACCTATTGTTTGCAACCAACAGACATAAGTTAGAATATCAAAATTACCAAGAAATCCAAACACCTATTAAACCTTGAGTAATTAATCAACACCTTATCATGACCTAACCCTAGATTCCATAACCCAGGTTAAGAGTGTTTAGCTACTCATGATGCAGGAAATAAGCACACAAGTTTAATGCATAATTGAAAGGATTTACTTACAATAATGAAGGAAATCAAAAATGTTCTTTCAATTGAATCACAAGGCAAACCACCAAAATATTTGTCTTCGAGAGAGAGAGAGAAGAAAAAGTCGTATGTTGTAGGATATGCCAATTAATTGATGGATGATAGAAATACCCTTGAACAAAGCTTTAAATAGTTAACCCTAAATAAGAAAATAAAATAAAAGTTTTAGATTTCGTTTGGAATAGATGACGGCGATCGTGACGGCCTATCATAATTTTGACATCCTGTCACCGACGTCGTCAGCTTCTCTACAAATTCTGCTTCTGCTGTCTAAGGTTTACGACGACAGTGGTGGCCCTATCAGGATCTTGACGGCATGCCATGAATGTCATCACAAAACTTTGTGCAAATCCCCTCTTCTATTTAAGTTTGACGACATCCTTGACAGCCTATCACCAGGCTGACGACGTGTCATGGATGTTGTCAGCCACACTTAGCTCTTCATTTGCTTCCGATTTCAAACTTTTTGCTTCCTTTATTTGTGGTTCTCCTTCTTCTCTACTTTTACTGCAAAACCAAATTAAGCTTATAAAAAATGACTAAAGTTGCTCAAGACTTTGCAATTATTTAGAGTTAAAAGCTTCAAATGTGTTAGCATGGGCTCACACATGAGCACCCTCAACTTAAACAATTGCTTGTCCTCAAGAAACCTTAACATAACTAAGAGTTTACAAAGTACAATTTGACAGTTAACTACTCATATCAGTTAAAAATACATGCACCATCTCCAAGGTCAGTCAAAATAAGAGAAACTATATCTATTACTGAAAACACCCATGGAATTCACAAGGATCAAGATATGGAAAAAATTTCAGTAATAACAACCCAACACATACCCAAATCACACTATCCGAACAAGACATTGATTAGCAACATACCTAGTGTGCCCTCACAAAGAAGAAATCCTTTTTTCACTCATATCAAAATATATACACACAGGGATAAACACAAGACTCACTCTCAGGACGAAGTTCCAACATTGCGCATCAAATGCCATAGGCTTGCCCTTATAGTCAGTACCCAAGTCTTCAAATAGGTAAGTTAGGATCACTATAGGGCTTTTCTTAAGCTTGTAACGTAGGCTAGGGGATGGTATGATATTCATAGATATTTCAAAGTGACTAAGCCTCCTTGACACTACATTAGACCCTAGGGGTTTCAACTCTTAACCTTATTTTCTTCCCTCTTTTATTGATCATGCATGCTCTAGGGGTATCATGTTTCACACAGTTTTCTCTATTCTTATTTTTTTTTTCACTGCACCTAACTCTTTATTCATCCTTCTCATTCTACCTCTCTTAATACATAGATTGCATCATGCACCCCTAAAATATCCACCCTCAACTTAGGTTATTACCTAAGTCAAGGTACACAGTGTCCACGGAGGACCAGGTCCAAGACAGGTTCATTGTGATGTTAACAGGAAGGTGAAAGGTGCTCAAGAAAAGAAAAAAAGGCTATTTAGGCTCAAAGGAGGAGCAAGGGATATTATTCACATTGTGAAGGTCATTTAGGCTAACGTGGGCTAACATGCAAAAATGGCCTATGATCCTTTTCTAACGCCTAGATGATGACCATGGCACGACTAACCGGGCAAGTTCTAGATTCAAAGCACAATAGGAACTGAGCAACACCTTACATACACATGGCACACAAGTATCTTCGATATCACTACTTATCCGGTTCATGCATTTGTTTAACACAGGTTATTCATTTTCCATACTAATGCCACAAAAAGATACACAATAGTCACAATGGATGGAATTCACAAAGTACACAATAGATCAGACCACTCGAGAAGTACTCATAAATCACAAAATAAGCCAACTACCTCAAGTACTTGTACTACTCCTAATTATCTACAGACTATGTTACAATAATAATTTACCCTACACCCTCAACTTAATAATCAAAAATAAAATGCGCTAAGGGTTAGAGTATACCTGAAGAAAGTCAAGCACGTGGATCTTGGGTCTTTGACCCTGCTACTATTCATCTATTGTCTTCTCCCCATCAGGAGCATCTGGCCTGGCGGTGGTCGAATTTAGGCTAGATAAAGAACCTGTAGCCCTAGCTCGAATGGATACTTCCCATTTTTCATTATCATTCATAAACTCCAATCTTGCCTTTTTCAACTCTTCCTTTTCTGTCTTCTTCTTTACCTTCTTCTTCATTTTTCTTTCTTCTTCACTATCTAGCTCTTCTCTCTTATTATTGCCTTTCTTTTCCCCATTTTTTTTCTTTTTCTTTGAGGAGTCTACAGGGAGATCATGTATAGGAATTTCTCTAATTATTCCACAGCTGGATCTGTTGGCATCATAATTTGGTGTTGCTGTAGCACCCTAACCTCAGCCTTAACCTTATCCAATGCATCCTTGAATGTAGCAAGATCAACACCTGTCATCTCTTTTGCCCGGCCATCAAATCTATTCTCCAAATCTACAACTCGCACAGGAAATATAACAAAAGGCTCTAGTGCAGCCTTGATTCTTTTGTCCGTAATAGTATCAAACTGTTTGGCGAAGGTATGTAGCTGGGCCTCTCACCACTTTTCTTGCTTAGCCAACTTCCTGATATCAATAGGATGAAATACCAAGCCTGTTACTACTGGAGAAACTGAGGGATTGGCTTTAGTCTCAGTCACTGAAGCTGCCTATGCTGAAGAATCCTGTACATTAACCTGAGGTGTTGCTCCTGCATCTGTAACCGGTGGTTTCGCTGCTACCTCTACCTCCTGTCAAGTTTAAGTCCCGATTGAATCTGATCAAACCGGATGGGGTTGTGAGTCTTTCGGGTATGAACATCTTCGTCAAATCCCATAATCTTTAGCACCTCAGAAGCTCTGCACAACTCTGTAATAAGACACGAAAAAGGATAAGCAGTGTCGACCCTTGACATCCTGATCTTTATCTCATCCGTAATGATTTCCTTAAAGTTTAAGGGAAGCTGTTGTACCAATTATTCTACCAAAATATCCCGGTCATCACCCAGAATATTGTATCCCTCTATAGTCATTAGCCAAACTTGCACTATGCCCCACCAAAATTTTGCCTCCTGAGTCAACGAGGACTTATAGATTCTCTCATTTGGGTTTTTCACCCAAGAAGGTTCTCCGTCAGTGATGATGTTGGCCAACCAAGGAAGTGGTTTGTCCTTATTCTTTATCTGAGCATAAAATGATGGTGTGGTAGCCCGAGGCATAAAGTCGGGGCCGTGCAAAAATCTGTTGATGGCTCTAGTCGAGATATCAATGCTTACACCCCTCACCCAAACTCTCACTAGAAGAGGATGATCTGCTACTTTGTCACCTGGTTTGCACATATTCTCCAACTGGGCATGGTAATTTATGTAGAACTCCCAAACCAGTGTGGGGTAAAATAAACCTCCCCTTTCTATAGTCCATCCTAAGCCGTATTCTTTGAATTTATTCTCCAATTTAGGGTATCTGCTCAACCCCTTCATGATGATCATCTTTTCTTCTTAGATTGGCCTCTTCGCATTCCTTCTATAAGTTCTGTGCAACCCAGCAATATAGATGTCTTCAGCTCTAGGGATTTGCCATCTAGCATTGTTCCTCACTTTCGAGTTCTTATATTTCATAAGATTCCTCCGAGGTGGAGACTCTTCATCATCTTGTTACTTAGTGGATGGGGACCCGAAAGTAGTTTCTTCGGACTCAGATTCTTCAGATTCTTCTTGATCCTCTTCATTAGCTACAGTATGTTCAGACTTATGCTGTTCAAACTCACCTTTTTCAGACCCCTCCTGCTCAAAAGCTGTGGTCGACTTAGTCTCATCACTGTCCTCCACCTCAATTGGGGGAGGTGGTCGAGTTTTCTTTGGACTCTGCTTCTTCTTTAGCCTTCTGAGCAAGGGTTGCTCCTTGTAGTCAGATTTCTCATTGAGGAGCTTATGATATACATTATCTTTGGCCGTTTTCTTTGGTTCTATGGGACTCTTTGTTTTTGGTGCCATTTTAGAGTACCTATAGACATTAGAAGAATTTTAGTAAACCCTAAAGATCACAAACACAAGTACATTAATCATTTAGGTTCATTTATGTTTCAAGCCCCAGGTGTGATGCCAATTCCTGATAAGCCGTCAGAACTGTGACAGTTTATCACAATTACCATCAACCTCAGATAGAACCCAACAACTTTTACCATTTTATGACAACATTCATGATAGGCCTTCACAACTGTGATAGCCTGTCACGAAAGCCGTCAGCTCTAGATAGAACCAACTTTAATTTTTTTTAGAGCTTGACGACATTCCTAATAGGCCATCACAACTGTGATATCCTATCATGGTTGTCATCACATATATCAGAATCCACTTTTAACTTTAATTGTATTTTTGGTCCCCATTTTTGTTCAAGATTCACTTAAATTTGAGTTATGGACTATCTTTTCAAATCTTGGGCTTGTACAGCAAACCTTAGGTGGGATTTTAGCCATTTTCCAAGTTTGAACTTGGTTCAGTCACATTGGGGACTTGATTTAACTTTCATTCACCATACATTACAAGAAAAGAAGATTTGTAGTAGAGTATACCTGATGGAGCTTTTAACTAGTGCCACACACAAGAAAAAGTGTGTAGGAGGAGATGTTCTTGATTCTTAAGTGCAAACCACACACAAATTAAACTTATTTTTATTAGAGTGTTTTTCCAAGAATGGAAACAATTTTAACGAAAGAAAAAATAACTAAAGAAAAAGAAGTTAAAAGCAGTGGAAATTTGAAAAGGCTTGCAACTTGGGCCGGGTTGGATCTGATTAAAATTAGGCCCAGTTTTCAGATTTTAGGCATTGTGCTGACGACGATTTGTGACAGCTTGTCACAATTGTGATAGTCCATCAAGATTGTCGTGAACAGTAGGCAGAGCATTTCTCAAGTCTAATCTAGCTGACGACATTTGTGATAGCTTGTTATAGTTGTGATGGCTTATCACGGATGTCGTCATGACCTTCCAGCTTACCCTTTTCATTTTTTCACCTTCTCTATACTAAATTCTAATTTGAAAAAATAAAAACACTTTCTCAAACATAAAAATTCTGGGTTTCCTCCCAGTAGCGCCTGATTTACTATCACGACACGACTGGGTTCTCTTAACTACTCAGAATTTCCCAAGACAACCTGTTGATACACTTTTTTCATCCTCATAGAAGACGTTAACGAGTGAGAAGACATTCATATCATTTTGTTGTTATATGGGTTGAGGCATTTTGAATTTTTCCTCCTTTTTACCGAGCCTAAACTTGAGCTCATTCAACTCCATGTCAACTATTACTCTTCTTGTTGCCAACAGAGGCCTTCCCAAGATAAATGGTACCTCGAAGTCCACATCACAATCCAGTACCATAAATTCAGCAGGAATACTAAAGTCTTCTACTTTCACCAACATATCAAGAAAAATTCCAACAGGCCTCTATTGACCTATCTGCTATCACCAGTCGTATGTTAGTAGGTGTTGGATCTTCGAAACCCAGCTTCTTACATACAACAAGTGGCATTAGATTCACGCTGGCGCCCAAATCACATAATGCCTTTGCAACATCCAGAGACCCAACCTTGCATGAAATAGTGAATGCACCTAGGTGGCCTTCTTTTGCTCTATGAAACATGTCAAAACCATGCTACAATGATGGAGATTGTTCTCCTGCTCACTGCTGGGCTTCCTTTTCTTTGTGATGAGGTCTTTCATGAACTTGGCATAGGCTAACATTTGCTCAAGTGCCTCAACCAAAGGTACATTAATTGTCAATTGCTTGAGCATAGCCATGAACTTGCCAAATTTTTCCTCAGCGACCTTTTTCTTCAATAGGTAAGGAAAGGGAGGTGGCGGTCTAGGGATAGTCTTTAATACCACTTCCTCTTCCTTCTTGTCTTCTTTCTCCAAAATATCAACAAAACCATCCAGCTTCTCAAACTCCACTGGACTACTTTCTTCGGGTTCATCAATACTTACCTTATTTTCTATAGATTTTCCCACAAAGGGGTCACATAACAACTTACCACTCCGAGTTGTAATCGCCATACATGAGCCATTATTTCATGGGTTCTGAACCATATCACTAGGTAAAGTACTAGTTTTTCTCTGGTTCAGTGTAGTAGAAAGTTGGTTCATTTGCTGCTCTAACTGCTTAATAGAAGTAGAGTGTGAGCTAACCAACTGATTGAGGGTAGAGAATTCACCCTTCATAGTAGTTACTCCCAAGTTGGTAGATTCAACTACCTTCAACAATTTCTCCATCATATCCTCCATAGATATCTTGCCAGAGCTATTTGTTGCAGCATCCCTACTTCTAGGAGGAACATACAAACCACTCCTATCTTTATTATTTCTCAGTGTCCCTGCTCCCTATCTTTATAATCAGGCTTGTCAGGGAAGTTCCGCCCTTGATTCCCTTGGCTATTGCCTCAAAACTCCCCTGATTACTCACATAGTTTACCTCTGCATTGGCACCTGTAGCAATATTACCCTGAGATTCCATAGCCTTAACCACTTCGATCTTGCCTGACAGCATGTGCTTGGTCAGCAAGTCTATCTGTGTCTTTAAGTAGGCCATGTCCTGGTCTTGTTCCTTATCCCTTCTACACTACTTTGCAGTTACACCACCGACAATAGTTGGGCTAGCCATAACAAAATCCCTAGTGTGCCAATCCCGACTCTGCTTAATCATTCTATTCAGCATATCAGAAGCATCTAGGAAAGAGAGATTAATGAACAACCACCTGCAACGTTGTCTATAATTGGCTTTGTCATAGAATTGAAATCTGCGTACAAAGTCTCCTTCAAGTGCAAGTCCGTCATGTTGTAGTTTGGACATTGTGCAAGCTTCTTCTTAAATCTCTCCCAGGTTTCGTGTAATGCTTCAGTTGGGAGTTTTCTGAAGTTACTAATTTCATCCCTCAACTATACCCTTCTCGAGGGTGGAAAGAACCATTCTAGGAATACCTCTTTCAACTGTCTCCAGTTAGTTATAGAATTGGTCTCTAGCTCATTTAATCATATTATTGCCTCTCCAAATAGAGACAAAGAGAACAATCTCAATCGGAACACATTCTGGCTCACTCTTAAATTGTCAAAAGATTTGCAAATAGTGATGAAGTTCACCAAATGCATGTTTGGGTCGTCACAAGGTAAGCCTCCAAACAACATGTTCAAATTCAAGAGTTGGATCATGGTGCTTGTTATGCTGAATTTTGCACCTGGTGCCAATGATGGAGGAATGACAACACCCATTTCACCAGCTCCGTCCATTCCATCATTATCTTTATCAGCCTCATATTGAATGGGATATTGGCCATACCTTCCTCTGATTGGACAGTTTCTATTGACATTTTGCTATACTGGTACAACAAGTTACTCAGCTCGCCTTGGGTTTTGAGGATTTAGCAATTCCTCATCACCCAAGTCTTCGTCATCAGGGTTCTGGTGACGTGCTTATTGACCCAAATTCTGTACGTTTACCTAAGCTCTGGCCAAAGCGGCTAGTCTCTCTTCGTCATCAGGGTTCTGGTGACGTGCTTATTGAAATTAATATTTGTAATCAATATTTTATGAAATAACCGAGATTATGTTCACTAGGGTTTATGGTATATGACAGATGCTACAAATAACTCAAGGTTCTCATGGTGGTTAGGATGACAAGCTATCTCTATCGATAGTATGCTCGAATGTCTCTCGACCTATTTAAGTGTCTAATTTCCTAATCCTCTCAGACTTAGGGAATCGCAACTTACTACCCAAATTTAACCTCAGGTTAATTAACCTTGTTATTGCGCTGATTATTAAACAAAGACTTTTCGAGTCCCTATCGATAATTCACTACCTACTGTTTATGATTTGTTTCTCAAGCAAACCAAAGTAGGTACACCTATTTTTTTCAACCAATAGACATAAGTTATAATATGAGAATTACCAAGAAAACCTAACACCTATTAAATCTTGAGTAATTAATCAACACCTTATCATGACCTAACCCTAAATTCCATAACCCAGGTTAAGAGTGTTTAGCTACTCATGATATAGGAAATAAGCACACAAGTTGAATTTATAATTGAAAGGATTAACATACAATAATGAAGGAAATCAAAAGTGTTCTTTCAATTAAAGCACAAGGCAAACAACCAAAATATTTGTCTGAGAGAGAGAGATAAGAAAAAGTCGTTTGTTGTAGGATATGTCAATTAATTGATGAATGATATAAAAACCCTAAAACAAGGATTTAAATAGTTAACCCTAAATAAGGAAATAAAATTAAAGTTTCAAATTTTCTTCAGAAAAGATAACGGCAATTGTGATGGCCTATCATGATTTTGATGGCCTATCACGGACGTCCTTAGCTTCTCTGTAAATTCAGCTTCTGCTGCCTAAGGTTGACGATGAAAGTGATGGCCTATAAGGATCTTGATGGCATGTTATGAAGGTTGTCACAAAACTTCATGCAACTACCCTCTTATATTTAGGTTTGACGGCATCCTTGACAACCTATCACCTGGATGACGATGTGTCATGGATGTCGTTAGCCACATTTAGCTCTTTATTAGCTTTCAATTTCATACTTTTTGCTTCCTTTATTGTGGTTCTCCTTCTTCTCTACTTTTACAGCAAAAGCAAAGTAAACTAATAAAAAACGACTAAAGTTGCTCAAGACTTTGAAATTATTTAGGGTTAAAAGTTTCAAATGTGTTAGCATTGGCTCACACATCATCATTTGCATGAGAGAGGCAGTGAGGTCATGCAATTCGTGTGCGACGTGTGCTCTGTCGCACGAACCTATTTTTCAGTTTCTCTTTCCAAGCCTTTAAGGGCAAATAAGTCATTTCCTCTACCCTAACTCGTCCATAACACATAATCAAAGCCCCAAGGAGCATTATTTGCCTCCTTTATTCATAATTCCACTCCAAGAACAAAACCCTAATCTCCATCCAAGAACTTCAAGACTCTAGTCCAATCTCTTCAAGAAAACACAAGAATTAAGTTCTCCAATCCAAGAATCTCAAGAAAAGCTTTCAAAATCATCTCCAAGGGTTTCAAAGTCATGTTTTCTACATCAAATCAAGCCTATTAAGGTATGTGGGGTTATGAAAAAGAATACTTCTTTCATCCTTGTGCCCAAAACTAGTTTTAAAGATGAATTTACATGAGTTTAAATTTAGGGTTCATACCCAATTATCATTATTTGAAGATTTTGATGTTACAAGTGATTTAAATGTTGATTTGCATGTCTATTTCATCTCTTTATGTGTGTGATATGATTTTACAGATTTCTAATTGAGTATGCAAGCATGATATCGTGATTTTGATTTCATTACCTTGATATTATTGAAGTATTTCAAGAAGTATATTGAGCATGACGTTTTTCTTTGAATTTGCATGACTTTAAAGAATGAGTTTTAAAGTCCTAAGTTTAAGTATTGATATGTCAACAAGATTATGATTTTCAGCCTCTTTTATAAGTTCATTACCAATATTTATGAAAGAAATTGTTCTATTGATCCTAAGCTAAGTTAAGGAATGCACAATGTTCATATAGTTTGAGATTTTGAGAAAGAGAAGCATAATTTGTTTTATTATAAACCCTTGTGCTGTTTCAAGGGGGATTTACTAATGTTCTACATGATAAGTATGAGAGTAGTATTTAGAACCAAATTGGGTAAGATTCCAAAGGTATTTTGCCCTAGAACTACATGACACCTTAGGTTTATGATTTGTCCATAGTGGGCTAATATAGTGATCACTTAAGTTAAGGTTCTATTCCGATGGTAAGTATAGAATAGCTCTCCCCAATGTGGGTACGATGTTGAACTCCATGATAGATCACATGGTTTATGTCAGTTAGAAGAACCTCCTAAAGTCCCAAAGTCCTAAAATAAAATGTCAAATTAGTTTTGAGAAAACTAAGTGTAAAGGCTCACAAATTTACTCAGATGTTGTCTTACCTAAGACTTCAATTATCAGATTTCAGCTTTAAGTTTTAAGATTGATAAAGGTGAGCCATTTTTATTTAGCCTTCATGATTTGAAGGACATAATAAGAGTACAATTTTATTAGACCCAAGTGTGGTGGCTCACAAGAATTTCTTTTACGCTTTATTACTCATGACTTCTAATTTGTCAGTTTTGATTATTCAAGATAAGGTGAGTCACTCATAGTTAGCATGCAGTTTTAAAGTTTATTTGAATAATTGCATTATTGTTTTACCAATGCATTCACCCCTACATGCTCAGTACATTCCAAAAGTACTGATCCATATATACGTCTATGTGCTACATTGTTTAATAATGTAGGTACTAGTTGTAGCACACACTTCATAATCAGACAGCTTGCAGCTTTCAGTCAGAAGATGATTGGTTATTTTGATTTAAGTACTAGAGTAAACTTTAGCTTGAGTAGCATCTTGGTTTCCTTATTCAGTCGTATTGATTCGGGATAGCTTGGGGTCATGTCCTGGCTACCTATAGTCAATACTAGTAGAGGCTTCATATATAGTTACTAAAGTTGATGTAGTTAATTCATGTTTTTCTTTGTACAATTAGACATGTATCATTTTAATATAGCTTTGTATTGATCACATTCAGGAAAGATTAATCTCCCTCATTATTCTTTCAGACTTATGTATTTAATTTAGTTGCTCATGAGTTATGCCAGTAGAAAGGTTTATCTTGGGATCACTTGCGGTTCTAAGCACCGTGTGACATCTTGGGACCTATTTTCGGGGCGTTACATTGGGGAACTTGGTACTTAGGTTGATCTAATTATCCTAAATATGGTAGATTTTGATATGACTCAAGGCATTGATTAGTTATCTCTTTATCATGTGATTTTGGATTGTTTTGTTAGGACCGTTAATTTAGCCTTTCTTGGCATACCTCGATTGTGTGGTAGGGTTATGTTTGTCGCATGCCGATTGGGATTATTTTTACATTTCGGCTATGAGATTGATATCGAGGGGTTTTGAGTTATTTTTTGTGTATGTTTGGGATATGTGTTGGGAGTCTATTGCATGACTCCATCCTTGTGGTTCATGAGTTTCCTGATGTGTTTTCAATCAACCTACCTGGCCTTCCTCCCGAGCGTGATATGCGCGCCCAGTATCCCTACTTGTTTGACCGTTCAGGTATTTTCTTATCCTTTACTTTTGCGGACGAAAGTCCTTTTAGTTGTAGATGTTGTAGTGACCCTCACAGTCATTTTTTATGTTTTCACACATTTTTTATATGTAGAGACTTCATATAGCTGTCGTAAGTTAATTATGACTTACTGGGACTGTTAGTTTGATTTCCAGGCAGTTCGTTTGATTAACTTTAGTGATATCTAGTATATTGTGGAATATTTAATTTTAACTAACTTTTGGTAAAAATATAATTTTATACCATTCTAGAATATTTGAATACTGGTAAAATTCTTTATGTAACGATATTTATATTATTTTTTAGTAGTTTTTTATAGCCTATTAATATGTTAAGCGGAGGTAGTAAATCTAGAAATCTTAAAATATTATTATTATTATTATTATTATTATTATTATTATATAATAGAAGTTTTAGTAGAAATAATTTTCTATTATTTATGATATATTCAAAATATTATAATTATTTTACCACGAACCAATACAATACCTGAATATATACGCAATGTTCAAAATTATTACTTGTGGTCAATACCACCGCACGTGGGGTGAAGAAAGTGGTCAGCAACTTATTGGTATTTTTTTTACTTTTGGCAAATTCTTTCATGTAACCAATAACCTCCCAAATCTTTCTTTCTCTCTCTCCTTACACAATCCAACATCTTTTCTTGTATTCTTGTTACCCTTTTCTTGATTTGTTATTCCTAAGTTAACAAGAAGAAAATCTTTTGCCCATTGTGGAACTATTCTTTAATACTATTTTTTTTGTATTCTGGTAAAATTTGTTGTTTTTTTTATTGTATCAACTCCCTGCGTCTTTGGATTTTTCTCTGTGTGTGATGGTTTTTCTTTGGTGAGAAGGGTAAATGGTTTTAGTTTTTAATAGGGGATATTTAATGTATGGTATTGGTGACTCTGCTGCATGTGAACATAGTTAAAAGGTGGTCTTATTTGGTGTGTTGGGAATTTGGATCCTAAAGTTTCTAGGAATTCCTTGGATTTGGGAGAATTGGAGTATAGATTGGTTGATTGTGGAATAAGTTAAAGTGATGGTTGATATTTTTAGGATCTCAAACTAAAGAGTAATCAATTATCCGAATCAAGTTATTCAAGCTCGGGTTCTAATACCGCTATTTTAAGGCTTCTCAGAAAGATATTTTTAGCTTTGGAGTCCAGGTATACTAGGCTTACCCTACCTTTAGATTGAGCTTATATACTAAAATTGTGAACTATTATGCTAGCTTGGGACAAGTGCTTGTAGCTACGTGTTATTTGATATATATATATATATATATAACACTTGTCTTATTTATTCGGATTAGGACCCTGTTCTAGTAAATTTTTGTATTTTGTCTTTTCAATATGATATAGCATATAATATTTTAGGATGTGAATTAAATTACAAAACCTTGAATTTATCCCTTTTTAATTAAGATATGTGAATGGTTATTTAGATGTATTTTAGCTTCTTTTTAGGTTCAGTATATACTTTATTTTGATTATTAATTTTGAATTTTAGTACCACGTTGACATTGTTTGGGTATGGTTTGTATTTTAGTATTACATTTGGGTATGGTTTCTTTGAGTTCCGGTTCGAGTCCAGCATCATTATGGTTATGGTTCCTTTAAGATTCAGTTCGAGTCCATCATATAATTATGAGTTCTGGTGTATATTATATATGTGGCCTATCATTATTACCCACTATGTCCAATTCAAATCCGGAACGTTTCCGTTTGTTATTATCCATTACTACCGGTTCAAGGCTGATATCTTGCCTCTTTTTACTACCTATTAGTGTAGGTTCAAGTCTCGAAGAATACCTTTGATCCGCTCTCATCCATAATATAAGTTCTCATCTGGCCTCTGTTTTAAGTGCATAATCTCACTCCCCAGTCTCGCAGTATTGCTAGATAGAAAGAATTGGATGAGGTATTTCTAGTTTAAGTCATCCCAGGTTGAGTTTGAACTTGCTGGCTCAGCGTTAAATCACTTATTCACTTCTCCTAACAGTGGAAAGGGGAAAAGTGTCAGCCTAACATAGTCAGTTGACACACCCATAGAGTTGAATGTGTCACTGATCACCAAGAAGTTCTGTAGGTGGATTTATGGATCTTCATGTGAAAGCCCCATAAACTATCCATTACTGATCAAAAGCTTTGCCATGTTTTCTTTCAGCTCAAAGTTACCTCCAGCAACTATGTTTTCAAAAGGGGAGGTCAAATTGGTCGAAAGTAGGATTGACACTTCGCGAACTGTCCTTATTAAAGATTCAGCTATGTGCCTACTTCCATCATGAATTCATGTATTTTGTATAGTATCCAAAGGTATAGAGTGAAATAAGTCCTTTGAGTGAGTCATTCCATCTATGCGTCCTCATTTTTTTCTTTTTTTTGGCCTATCTGGCAACATTCGGGGATGAATGTTTTCAAGGGGGAGATATTGTAATACCACGAGAACTCTAACCAATAGTGCCACCATGAATCAAGCTCATGATATATAAATTTTAGTGATTTGGTTGTTTTCTAATCAAGGATGATGTGTATTGTGGCCTTAATGATGTCCTAGCGATTAGGTGAATCAAAAAATCCCTTACCGATTGACTCTTAAGAAGAATTTTGGCATAGTCAGCCTAGAAACTGTGTGACGACATTTTGTGACGACTTGTCACAAGTCTAATGGATTGTCACAAAATGTCATCACCTTAAGCAGAAAGTCCTATATTCTACCCTTTTGTGATGACATTTTGTGACGACTTGTCACAAATGTCGTCAGCTATTTTTTTCAGCAATTAAAGGACATTTTTGCAAGGGTATTTTGTTCTTTTCCCATATTTTGAAGGCCCCTATATATATGAGAATCCCCATCCAAACCCTAATTTCTTCATTTTCTCTTCCAATTCTCTTAAGAAAATATATCTAGGGTTTCATTCAAGAACATTAATTTTCCAAAATTGTTTACTCAGAGGGAGTTGAATCTTAGACAAAGAAGATGGTTAGAGTTGCTAAAAGAATATGACATGAGTGTGTTGTATCACCTAGGCAAGGCCAATGTTGTGGAATATGCTCTTAGCAGGTTGTCTATGGGTAGTGTAGCTCATGTAGAGAATGATAAGAAAGAATTGGCGCATGATGTACATCGTTTGGATAGGTTGGGTGTTAGGTTGATTGATTCTGCTAAATGGAATATGTTAGTTCAGAGTAGTTTTGAGTCCTCTTTGTTCTCGGAGGTAAAGGAGAAGCAAGACAGGGATCCTAGTTTGGTCAGACTAAAAGAGTCAGTTAAGGATCAAAAGGTAGAGGTTTTCTCCCAAGAGGAAGATGGTGTGTTGAGATTGCAGGGTAGATTGTGTTCTCCTGAAGTTGATGATCTAAGGTAGAGTATTATGGCTGAAGCGTATGGCGTGCGATATTCTATTCATCCTAGTGCTACCAAGATGTACCACGATTTGCGAGAAATCTATTGGTGGAACAGTATAAAGAAAGACATAGCAGGATTTGTGGTAAAGTGTTCTACTTGTCAACAGGTTAAGGTAGAGCACCAAAGGCCCAGTGGTGTAATGCAAGATTTTAGCATTCCTACTTGGAAGTGGAAAGAAATGAATATTGATTTGGTAATTGGTTTGCCTCCTTGTCATTGTCAACATGATTCTATTTGGGTTGTTGTAGACCAGTTAACTAAATCATCTCATTTCTTGCCAGTGCATTTGTCTTATACAGTTAAGGATTAGCTAGACTGTATATCCATGAGTTTTTCAGATTGCATAGAGTTCCTTTATCTATTATCTCAGATAGGGGTGCTCAGTTTACTTTATAGTTTTGGAGACCCTTTCAGAAGGGTCTTGGTACCTAAGTTCATTTGAGTTCTGCTTTTCATCCACAGACTGATGGTTAGGTTGAGAGGACTATTTAGACTTTTGAGGACATATTGAGGGAATGTGCGATTGATTTCAAAGGTAGTTGGGATGAGCACTTGCCATTGATCAAATTTGCATATTACAATAGTTTCCATGCTAGTATTCAGATGGCCCAGTTTGAAGCTTTGTATGGGAGAAGATATAGATTGCCTATAGGTTGGTCTAAAGTAGGAGAAGCAGCTGTGATTGGGCATAATGCTGTGTTTGAGGCTATGGAAAAAGTTAAGTTGATTTGAGAAAGATTGAAGGTTGCTCAAAGTCATCAAAAGTCGTATGCGGATGTGAGAAGAAAAGATCTTGAGTTTAATGTTAATGATTTGGTGTACTTGAAGGTTTCACCCATTAAAGGGGTGAAGAGATTAGGGAAGAAGGGAAAGCTTAGTCCCCGTTATGTTGGTCCATATAGGATTCTGAGCCATGTTAGGAAATTAGCATATGAGGTGGAGTTACCCGCAGAGTTGTCTAGCATTCATCCGGTATTCCATGTTTCTATGCTTAATAAGTTTATTGATGATTCTATCGTGGTTGATTCTTCTGAAAGCTTAGATATTCAAGATAGCCTTTCATTCGAGGAGATTCCAATTGAGATTTTGGATTTTTAGATCCGTAGGCTAAGGAATAAAGAAGTTCCTTTGATTAAAGTGCTTTGGCAAAATCAATCTATTGAGGGTGATACTTGGGAAGCCGAAGATGATATGCGAGCCAAGTACTCTCTCCTCTTTTCTATGAGTTCGGAGTGAGCAGAAGGTATCATTCTTTCTTAATTCCACCCTGCAGGTGGATCTTCATCCATGAGAGCAGGATTGTCGTGTTCCTCTTGAATTTGCGGCATATGGTAAATAATCACTACTTCTCTCCTCAATTGGTAAAAGTGTGTCTTGGGTTCAGGCTTGGTTCAACCAATTTCCTATCTCTTGCCAGCTTACTAGTATGTAAACTTATTTCCTATAAATTCAACACCAAGACCAAGTGTAAAGCATCAAAGAAATCTAAAAAGTAAAACTAAAACTAAAATAGTTGCCAATTTACAAATCCTCGGTAATGACGCCAAAAACATGTTGCTCACACGCAAGTATACATGTTATCACCAAGTAGTAAAGTGGCCCTTTAGAAGCCAAGTATTGATCCCATAGGGAATTATTTTAACAACTATCAAATTTTAGTTCACGATTGAGATTAAACTATAGTTTAAAAGTAATCAGAAGAGTTTTAGAGTTGTACACTAAAGGTAAAATAGATAATGCCGAAAAGTAAAAGTCTTGGATTATCAATGATGAGAAACCTAGAATTAAAACACTGCGAACAATCATACTAACTATTGAACTTCATTGCATAGATTACTTATCTTGGCTGTTGATTCGCAGGGGTTATAGTATGATTATGGTCTCCCGAACCTCTAATTTTCTACAAATCTAGACATTACAACTACATTGTTGAGCAGGGATGCAATAATCCATTTGGATGTATTAAAATGTCATCCTGTAAACGAAACAAATAAGGATTCTAGGTATATCCCTATCCTAGATGCTAATTGAAATCCCTTATTTTATAAAAGAATAAGAACCTTACACTATTTACCCCCATGTTATATAGTCTTACCCCCCCGAAGTTCACAAAGATGACAATGGATGTATTCTAAGGATCACAAATCCTTAAAATAGTTATAGTAAGGATAAATAAACAACCAACTATGATAAAACAACAAAACTAAATCAATTAAAAGCAATAGTACTCATGTTCTTGGCTTAACCCTGGAAAAAGGGTTTTTAGCCACTCATGGACATAACCATAATCACCATGGATTAATATTAGATAAAATCCATAAATAAACTAAAGTAAAAGAAGGAAAACCTTAATTAAAGTGTTTTACAACACCTCTTAAAGTTTCAATAGAAGTAGAGTCTGTTGCATCAGATGTGGCGTATGTTACAATAGATGTAGAGTCTATTACAGCATATGTGGAGTCTGTTACAATAGATAGAGAGTCTGATGCAACAGATGTGGAGTTTGGTGCAACAGATGTGGAGTCTGTTGGACTACATCAAACCAGCCTTACTGGTGGTTTAATTTTTTACAACAGTTTCTTCATCTGTTGCAACACTAACAACAACATAAACTACAAAGAACCAACAAATAAAAAACACCATAAACAAAGCAACAACAATATTTGTTCCAACAACATTAAGAAAATCATCAACAACAATGAAGCAACATCCTTTGTTTCAACATCATCAATATCACCACACCCCAAGTTCCAACAACGCCAACCCCACCAACAACATCAATAACAATATCAATAATAAAGAAACAAATAAAATAAATACAAAAAAATGATACTACCAAAAAGGCTTTTAAACTTCTCCCAGCAGATGAATTTTTCTGCATATTATAATAAAAATTCTAAATTAATTTATTCAACACTTAAAAGTTCCTTCAAATTTTATAAATAAATATGATATGGGTAAATGGTAATAAAATAAAAAAAATATATGTAAATAACTTGCAAAGAAGAAAATGAGAATGAAAGAGCAATAGTGAACCATACCTTCATGTCAAAAGGGGATCAAAACAACAATTTAAGTCAAGAAAAAATATGGATCGATTTAGTTACGAAAGGATCTTTTTGAGAAAGAGAAGAAAAACAAAGAACAAAGGTTGTGATAACCCTAAAGAGGAGAGTAAAAAAAAGATGACAGATGAATAAAATAAATTTAGGGCTAAAGCTGAAGGAGAGATGAGATAATTCTAGATGTATTGTATACGTAGACATGGGTTTCAATATTCATTAATTAATATAATTAATATTCATTAATAATTAGAGGGCACTAGAAAGACTAGTGACATTAAAAAGACAAGATAAGACTACTCAATGAACTCATTTTTAAGTTATCCAAGAAACTCTTCATTTTTATCGCATTTTGCAGTACTAATTTATTTACTCAGACATAAGCTTGCTTTAAACTTAAAAGAAAAAAAAGATTTTCAAATAGATATGTCATCTATTGTAACAGATAGCAATATCTGTTTAAAAATCCTAACAGCATAGTCATCTTTTACGATAGATACAAATATCTATTTAAAAATCCTAACAGATCATAGATGCAAATGTCCATTTGATAATTAAATCAAATATTTCATCCATTACAAAAGATATCAATATCTGTTTAAATATCCCAATAGCTCAGTCATCTATGACAACAGATGTAAATATCCATTTGATAATTAAATCATATATATCATCTGGTACAACAGATATCAATATCTATTTGAAAATTTATAATAGCTCAATCATCTGTCACAGCAGATACAAATGTCTATTTGATAATTAAATATGATATGTCATCTATTGCAATAGATATGAATATCCATTAGAAATTTCCAACAACTCAATCGTTTGTTCTAACAGATTTTATTGAAATTGATTTAGGTGGAACTAGGGAAGAATGAATGAGTTCATAGGGTCAACTATAACTTTAATTGATTCTTTGCAATTGCATAGTGTTGGTATTGTGTTCTCCCCAACCCGAGTCGGCGATTGATCACTTAAGTTGAAAAGATTCACATTAACTTAATGTTAAGCTAATACCTAAATTGATTTAGGTGGAACTAGGGATGAATGAGTTCTCATTAACTTAATGTTAAGATAGAACCTTAATTGATTGGAACTATGGATGAATGATTTCATAGGGTCAACAACAACTTTAATTGAGTCTTTGCAATTTCATGGTGTTGGTAATGCGTTCATCCCGAGATGAATCATTGATTGATCACTCAGAGTTGAAATTAGTTCTCATTAACTTAATGTTAAGATTAATAGTACCTAAATTGATTTAGGTGGAACTAGGGATGAATGGGCTCATAGGGTCAATAACAACTTCAATTATGTCGTTTCAATTGCATAGTGTTAGTATTATGTTCATTCCAACCCAAGTCGTTGACCGATCACTTTGAGTTGAAATTGGTATTTATTAACTTAATGCTAAGATTAATAGTACCTAAATTGATTTACGTAGAACTAGGGATGAATGACCTCATTGGGTCAACTACAACTTCAATTGAGTCATTGCAATTGCATGGTATTGGTATTGCATTCATCCCGACCCGAGTCGTTAATCGATCACTCTGAGTTGAAATAAGTTCTCATTAACTTAATGTTAAGATTAATAGTACATAAATTGATTTAGATGGAACTAGGGATGAATGAGTTCATAGGATAAACAATAACTTCAATTGAGTCGCTGCAATTGCATTGTGTTGGTATTCAGTTCATCCCAACCTGAGTCATCAATCGATCAATTTGAGTTGAAATAAGTCCTCATTAACTTAATGTTAAGATTAATAGTACCAAAATAGATTTAGGTAGAACTAGGGACGAATGAGTTCATAGAGTCAACAACAACTTTAATTGAGTCATTGCAATTGCTTGGTGTTGGTATTGACTTCATCCCAACCCAAGTCATCGATCAATCACTATAAGTTGAAATGAGTTCGTGTTTACTTAATTTTAAGATTAATAGTACCTAAATTGATTTAGGTGGAACTAGGTATGAATGATTTTATAGGGTCAACAATAACTTTAATTAAGTCGCTGCAATTGCATGGTATTGGTATTGTGTTCATCCCGACCTGAGTTGTCGATCGATCACTCTAAGTTGAAATGAATTATCATTAACATAATGAAAAGATTAATAGTACATAAATGGATCTAGGTGGAACTAGGGATGAATGAGTTCGTATGGTCAATAATAACTTCAATTAAGTCATTGCAATTGCATGGTGTTGGTATTACATTCATCCCGACGCGAGTCATCGATCGAACACTCTGAGTTGAAATAATTTCTCATTAAGTTAATGCTAAGATCAATATTAATTAAATTAATTTAGGTAGAACTAGGGATGAATGAGTTCATAGGTTCAACAACAACTTCAATTGAGTCATTGTAATTGGAGGGTGTTGGTATTGGATTAATCCCGACCCGATTCGTTGATTGATCACTGTTAGTTGAAATTAGTTCTTATTAACTTAATGTTAATATTAATAGTACATAAATTGATTTAAGTGGAAATAAGGTTGAATGAGTTCATAGGGTCAACAACAACTTCAATTGAGTTGTTGCAATTGCATGGTGTTGGTATTGCGTTCATCCCGACCCGAGTCATCGATCGAACACTCTGAGTTGAAATAAGTTCTCATTAACTTAATGTTAATATTAATAGTACGTAAATTAATTTAGGTAGAACTAGGGATGAATGAGTTCATAGGTTCACCAGAAACTTCAACTGAGTCATTTCAATTGCATGGTGTTAGTATTGCGTTTATCTCGAACCAAGTCATCGATTGATCACTCTTAGATGAAATGAGTTTTTACTAACTTAATGTTAATATTAATAGTACCTAAATTAATTTAGGTGGAACTAGGGATGAATGAGCTCATAGGAGCAGCTACAACTTCAATTCATTCTTTGGAATTCCATGGTGTTGGTACTGCTTCATCCCGACCTTATTCGTCGATCGATCACTCTAACTTGAAATAATTTCTCATTAACTTAATGTTACGTTTAATAGTACCTAAATTGGTTTAGGTGGAACTAGTGATGAATGAGTTCATAGGGTAAACAATAACTTTAATTGAGTCATTGCAATGGCATGGTGTTGGCATTGCGTTCATCCAGACCCGAGTCATTGATCGATTAATACGAGTTGAAATAGGTTCTCATTAACTTAATTTTAATATTTATAGAACCTAAATTTATTTAGGTGGAACTAGGGATGAATGAGTTCATAGGGTCAACAACAATTTCAATTAAGTCGTTGCAATTGCATGGTCTTGGAATTGCATTCGTCCCAACCGGAGTCATAGATCGAACACTCTGAGTTTGAATAAGTTCTCATTAACTTAATGCTAAGATTAATATTATCTAAATTAATTTATGTGGAACTAGCGATGAATGAGTTCATAGGTTCAACAACAACTTCAATTAAGTCATTGTAATTGCATGGTGTTGGTATTACGTTCATCCCGACCCGAGTCATTGATCGATCACTCTTAGTTGAAATTAGTTCTTATTAACTTAATGTTAATATTAATAGTACCTAAATTTATTTAAGTGGAACTAGGGATGAATGAGTTCATAGGGTCAACAATAATTTCAATTGAATCGTTGCAATTGCATAGTGTTGGTATTGCGTTAATCCCGACCCGAGTCGTCGATCAAACACTCTAAGTTGAAATAAGTGCTCATTAACTTAATGTTAAGATTAATAGTACCTAAATTAATTTAGGTGGAACTAGGGATGAATGAGTTTATAGGTTCAACAATAACTTCAATTGAGTCGTTGCAATTGCATAGTGTTGGTATTGTGTTCATCCTGACCCAAGTCTTCGATCGATCTCTCTTAGATGAAATGATTTTTTATTAACTTAATGTTAAGATTAATATTACCTAAGATGATTTAGGTGGAACTTGGGATGAATGATCTCACAGGACCAAGAACAACTTTAATTAAGTCATTGCAATTCGATGGTGTTGGTATTGCTCCATCCCGACCCGAGTTGTCTATCGATCACTCTAAGTTGAAATAAGTTCTCATTAACTTAATGTTAAGATTAATAGTACCTAAATTTATTTAGGTGGCATTAGTGATGAATGAGGTCATAGGGTCAACAATAACTTTAATTGAGTCATTGCAATTGCATGGTGTTGGTATTGCGTTCATCCCGACCCGAGTCATTGATCGATTACTCTAAGTTAAAATAACTTCTCAGTAAATTAATTTTAATATTAATATTACCTAAATTTATTTAGGTTTAACTATGGATGAATGAGTTTATTTGGTCAACAACAACTTTAATTGAGTCGTTCCATATGTATCGTATTGGTATTGTGTTTATCCTGACCTGAGTCATCGATCGATCACTCTAAGATGAAATAAGTTATCATTAACTTAATGTTAAGATTAGTTACACCTAAATTGTTTTAGGTGAAACTAGGGATGAATGAGTTCATAGGGTCAATAACAACTTCAATTGAGTCGTTGTAATTGCATGGTGCTGGTATTGCGTTCATCCCGACCCAAATTATCGATCGAACACTCTCAGTTGAAATTATATCTCATTAACTTAATGTTAATATTAAAATTACCTTAATTGATTTAGGTAGAACTAGGATGAATGATTTCATAAGGTCAACAACAACTTCAATTGACTCATTGCAATTGCATGGTGTTCGTATTACATTCATCCAGACCTGAGTCGTCGATCGATCTCTCTAAGTTGAAATTAGTTCTCATTAACTTAATGTTAAGATTAATATTACCTAAATTGATTTAGGTAGAACTAGGGATAAATGAGTTCATAGGGTCAACAATAACTTCAATTGAGTTGTTGCAATTGCATGGTGTTGATATTGAATTTATCCCGATTCGAGTTGTCGATCGAAAACTCTGAGTTGAAATAAGTTCTCATTAAATTAATTTGAAGATTAATTGTACCTAAAATAATTTTGGTAGAACTAGGTATGAATATGTTCATAGTTTCAACAACAACTTTAATTGAGTCATTTCAATTGCATGGTGTTTGTATTGCGTTTATCCCAGCCTGATTTGTTGATCAATCATTCTTTGTTGAAATTCGATCTCAGTGACTTAATTTTAATATTAATAGTACCTAAATTTATTTAGGTGGAAATAGGGGTAAATGAGTTCATAGGGTCAACAACAACTTTAATTGAGTCATTGTATTTGCATGATGTTAGTATTGCGTTCATCCCTACCCGAGTCATCGATCGATCACTCTTATTTGAAATGAGTTTTGATTAACTTAATATTTTAAAAATTATAACTTTTGAAATTTTAAAAATTAATTAACATCTATTTAGACCAAATTAACAATCTTAAAACTTGTTATTCTTTTCCAAAATTATAAATCAACCCATACAAATCATCAATTTGTGGGAAAAACTTTTCCTCATTTCAAATCTCAAGTTCTCCCTCTTCTCTCTCTCTCACAATAATACAGATAATAACTACTCAACATATTGCTCAACACTTTAAAATAGATTGATTTTCTTCTTATTTTCTACCACATAGTTGTTATTTTTGACTCATTCTTGTTTGTATCCATCATTTTCTCTGTCTTCATAGTTAATAGAGTTCGAGAAGAGTTCTATATTTTTTCTTTATTCTAAAAATTTTGGAATTTTAGTTAATGATGAAAAAGAAGACTTTTAGTTGTATTAACTTTGAGAATGGGTTAACAATTTTGTGTTTAGATGTTAAAAACGTTGGAAGCACATAAGAAAACCATAGTTTTTGTCTCAGTGTTTTTTGACTGTCGTGGTATTGCTGGATAGTATTTTTGGTATTATTGATAGATGTTGTTGGTGGTATCGGTATTTGTGTTTTTGGTGGTGGTATTGGTGTTAGTATTTGTGGAATTGGTGGTAGTTATGGTGGCATTGGTTGTGGTGTTGGTGGCTCCTCAATTGCAATAGGTGGAAGATCTGTTGGTAGATATTAAATAGGTTTTCAAATAGATTCCCCATTTGTTCTAACTGATGGGTTATTATGACTTTTTTTGCTTGTTTTCTATTTATTTATTAGGCTTAGGCATGTGAAGCCATTCCTCCCTTTCAAAAGCAGTTCAAGGTTTACCCGGATGAGGTTTCTCATCCAAGGATCCTTAGGTGGTTGGCTGCAAATGGCAGCAACAATATTAAGGAGGCTGCTGATCTCTTTAACTCTTAGGATGATGTAGTACATCTTCTTTCAACTAAAATAATATGCCTCAAAGAAAGATATTGAAACAAATATGCCATCTTTTGTGATAGATGGGTCATCCGTTACAACAGATTACCTATCAACTGCAACTGGTGCAATATATAGGTAATCTGTTATGACAGACGATCCATATTTTTCAATAGATTAACCATCTGTTGCACTGGTTGTCTGAACCCGACTCAACAGATTACCCATCTACTACAAATTATTCAACCGATGGGTAATTTGATGCAATATATTGTCAATCTATTGTGACATACAGATCAACTGTTGTGGTAGCTAGATCATCTGTTGCATAAGTTGCCTGTGTTAACATGTAACCCAACTAACTGCAAATTTTTATTATATAATTTAAATGCCCCCTATCTTTTATTTTTATAGGTTGTGCATCCTTGGATCGTGCCGACTGTTCATGAGTTGGGGATGACTTCTTTACTTACTCTAGGTCTTATTTATACAAAAGAAAAGCCAATGGTGGATTTAATAAAGAAGGTATTGGTTGGAGCAACATCCATAAGAAGAGCAGTTAGGCAAGGTCAGCCTAATGTTAAAGTTACTGCTGCAGATCAGGATGCTTCTTCTGGGGGTGTTTTTGGTGGAGTTGTTGATGATGGTTGAAGCCATTCGGATGCTACTGCTACAAGTCGTGATTATGAGCATATTGGTGCTTAGAAAAAATAAATGTGTTTGAAAACACCCCTTGCATAGTTCCCTCTCACCCCTACACCAGTCCCTTCTACCCTTACAATGATCTCTCTCACCCCTCTTCACCCTCATGTTCCATTGGAAATGCAAATTATGCAAAGATAGAGAGTATAAACTCCTTGAAAAAATAGAGGCTATTATTGAAGCTGCCGAGTAGTTGAAATCCAAGAGAGGTGTCATACCATCCAAGAAGGTAAGAGAGTCATACACTCCAATAGTGGTGGTTAGGAGGAAGACAAGAAACATTAGACAAGTACTCTCCATTTATAAAACATCAAAATTTGTAACTTCTCCCACTCCAAGAGTTGTTAAAGTTTAGGGGCCACTGAGAAGGTAGAAATATACGCGACACATGGCGACGAGGAGAAGAAAGAACCGTAAGAGATCATGAAGGATGATATGAAACCTCTAGAAGAATACACCATGTATTCATTTGATGCCAAAGACTTCAGGAGTATGACAATTATGCATGTGTGGTACGTTGACAATGTATGTCTACTTTTGCTAACCTAGCCTTCCAATCAACTCCATGAAGAAGAAGCTAGCAACAAATATGTAATCTATTGCAATAGCTGGGTATTCTGTTGCATTATAATACACATCTGTTGCATAAGTTACATTAGCTGGGTAATATTTGAACTAATTTAGAGAATCCTCTGCAACAGAATGTTTCCACTATGTTTTTATTCTTTACAATTCTAACCTATTTAAAAATTATCTTCTTATACCAAAGTACGTTGATAAAATTCTCTGCCTCATGAGGGGCAGGCAATTGGCGTACCTGGATGCTTATGGTGTTGTTCATAGGATAATGAACCTCAACTTCTTCAACTATTTCAAGAATAGGTACGATGAGCTCCTTGGGCGGGCTGGTACCAATGTCCAGAGATTTGATAGGTTAGTTTCTACGTTCGAATGGGATGAAGACCTTATTAAATATGTTAAAGGAAAGAGGCCATATCCACACGGTAAGAGCTGGACCAAGGCAAAGAGAATCATTACAGTCATGAACGTGGAAGTCAAAAATTTTCTCACTTTTGAGATACTACTCTTTGAGGGAAAGATAAAGGTTTATGACTGCAACTTACCTATCTTCAATGTGGACACATTTTTAACCCACGTGAAGCCACTCTTGAAGTTGTTCCCTAAGTTCTTGACGCAGAGTATGCTGATGTATCATTTGTCAGAGGAAGTCTTGAGAAAGGAATCATGGGTTTCTTACGGTCGAATAAGAACATCCATCTCAAAAGAAATAGAACAGCTCGCATACATATATCGAGTGTTTACTGACCCGCACAAAAATGATTGGTATGTGTGACACTGTTATGGGAAAGATGGAAGAGGTATGGTCTTATGGGGTACTAACAAAATTCTTAGAGACCATGCATAAAGAATAATATGTACGACACGATAAAATTTTTTTATTTCAAGCCACTTCACTTTACATGTAGTGGCAATAATTTTTATGTCTGGTGAAAGTTAATCTTTTATAATGCAACAGATTTTATATCAGTTATAACAGATATAATGACTGTTGTGACAGATTAATTATCTATTAGAATAGGTTGGTCATCTATTTCATTATGCTAATGTTTCCCAGTTTGTCTGCCGCAACAGATATACAATCCATTGCAACTTATAATCTATCTGTTGCAATTGATAGGTAATCTTTTGGAACAAATCAAGAAAGTAGGAAGACCTATTATACAATTTATAGAAGATTACCTAACTAAATGGTTGGAACTCGTGTATAAAGAAAAATATGTAAAAAGAAAGAGACGAACACGATAACAATTTTTTATTTCAAGCCACTTCACTTTACATATAGTGGCAATAATTTTTATGTCTGGCGAAAGTTAAATTGTTATAATGCAACATATTTTATATCTGTTGTAATAGATAGATTATCTATTGGAATAGGTTGGTCATCTATTATATTATGCAGATATATCCTAGTCTGTCTGTCACAACAGATATACAATCTGTTGCAATATATAATCTATCTATTGCAACTGATAAGTAATCTGTTGGAACAAATCAAGAAAGTAGGAAGACCTGTTATATAATTTCCAGCAGATGACCTAACTAAATTGTTGGAACCCGTGTATAAAAAAGAATATGTAAAAAGACAGAGAAGAATATGATAACAATTATTTATTTCAAGCCATTTCACTTTACATGTAGTGGCAATAATTTCTATGTCTGGTAAAAGTAGAATTTTTATAATGCAATAGATTGTATATCTGTTGTAATAGATATAGTACCTATTGTGACATATTGATTATCTGTTGAAATAGGTTAGTCATCTATTTATTTATGCAGATATTCCCAGTGTGTCTGTCGCAATAGATATACAATTTGTTGCAAACATAATATATCTGTTGCAACTGATAGGTAATCTGTTGGAGAAAATAAAAAAAACTAGGAAGACCTATTATATAGTTTCCAGTAGATGACCTACATGTTGCATCTCATGTTGCAACATATTTTTAAATCAATTTTATAAGGTATGTCATCTGTTGCAGCAAATATATTATCTGTTACAATATTTGAATCTACCATTCCATTTCAATTAACATATTCAAAACTAAGGATTAAATTATATTCATAAACAATATAAAATAAATTCAATCTTTCGGAAATTACATGAAATAAATCAAAAAACAAATGAAATGTAAAACAATCATTATGGGTACAAATGATCATGTAACACCCCGAATCTAGTACCCGAAATACTACACGATGCTCATGACCCCGAAGGACCACAAGATAACCCATTACTGATACATGTTCCTGTATACTACATGATATACTGTAGAATGCGGAAACATGAACTGAAAGGCCTTAAGGTTCAAACTGTAACATAATATCCGATAAAATATAACATCTGGGTTGGGGTATATATGCCCAAAACAAATTGTCTAAACATACTGTAGTCTTAAAAGCCTCTAAAACATAACTGTCTGAATAAGGAGATGATGGGACATGTACCCAAATAACTCCAACTAATAAACTAATTAATGAGATATTAAATAAATGATCATATCCTAAAAAGATGAGGACTCACTACTAACTCTGACTGGGAAGACTGTAATGCTACTGATGCTCTGGAGCTCGTGCTTTTGAACCTATGGTATAAGAAACAATAGCACAAATACATCAGTACTTCAAATGTACTGGTATGCATGTGAGGTAGGCTAAATACAAAGGGTTTACATGTATGATCTATACTAACTAACTGAATAATATGAACGTGAGAATACATGCATGAATACGTAATAACCGTAACTAAGGTCCTGATAACATGATTACTGAGTCAAAGTACTGATAACAAGGGATACTGATTGTTCTATAACTAAAAGAACTAATATTGAGCGACTATATCTGAAAGACTAGTTTCTGATGGAACTAGCTGTGTTCCGCACTTTTCTTAGTAGACTATAACTGACAACCCTGAATTCTGTAGAACTATCTGAGTTCTATTACTGAGACTGAATGACTGTATCTGACAGTCTTGATTCTGTAACCGATACTATGGAAAGTATTCATCTAACCGATATGCCCCTAATACGCCATTATGGCAGAGATGGGGTCTAATCTGTAACCCCATTTAGAAGGGTGTCAGTACCGCACCATTGGTAAGGAAAATCTGTGAGTAACCCTCATATAACAGGTTACTCTAATGATAATGGTAGGAACCCTCATATAAAAGGTTAATCCACCTCATCTAACCTCATATAGCAGGCTATGATGTCTCAACCTATAATGGCTATATAGTTCTGGAAGGCAAGATTACTTCTAAGAATCACACCCTCATATAACAGGTGAGTTCCCATCCTTAGGTTCACTTGGTGGTAATTCCTACTCCCATCTTAGTAGACACTGAACATAATTAACTTAACTGGACTAGACTAAATTCATAGAGTTTCATTAACTGACGGAATACTATTGAGATTACTGAATTACTGAGCTTTCCTGAGTTATATGACTGACTGAATTCTATGGACCATGGCTTGACTGAGGATATCGTGAAAACATGACACTGGCTCTATGTATACAGCTAACTTGTCATGTACAAGTAACCCCAGGACTCGATAGAGGGAAACTGACAAGGCATGACATTTTTGAATCTGTGACTAAGATCAACAATCCATAACACAATAATTAGCGATATTTCATGGGAATTTGATTATAATAGATTGGTACGTGAATAAGATATCATGTATACATATCATAACTTTTTAAGGATAACTCGTGAGCAATCCAACAACAATTTCAATACATGAGAATAACATGGAAGTCATTTTGAACATAAGTTTAAAGCATACATTGTCATTTGGGTAACAATTTAGCTATAATGCATAATTTCTATCCCTTTAGGCATTTTATCAAACTCGTTACATGCACAACTTAAGGCACAGGTGAAATCATCAAATTTCACAAATCATAAACCACCAAATTCAAGTATTTTAATTTATATGCTAACGTAGTTTTCATAATTTCACATAAGGATCCGAACATGGGAGTCAAACAACAACCATCACATAAATTGATAAACCCACAACATAATAATCATGATTAATAATTTGAAATAGTGTTCTTGAGATTTATGGATGAAAGGAATCCATAAATCAACACAACACATACCTTACTTCTTGATTTAGCGAAGATTGATGGAGAGATTTTCTTGGAATTGAATCACTAATTGAAACCCTAGTTTGTTCTTGAGAGAAAATAGCATATTTTAGGTGAAGAATGGCTAAATAACATGTTATTGGGTTTAAATAGGGGTGGGAAATTGACGCTTTTAACCCTGGATGCGTCTTTTAAAATTAGTGATAATTTCACGACCTGGAACCCTGGCGCGATGTGGAACCATCATGTTGCCACTTAGTTTGCAACCTAGAAGTTTGTAGAGATGCACTACTATTGCGGACCCCTATTAGAATTTGACAAATGCCATTTTCTCTGGTGGCACGGTGCGCCACTGACTAATATGGTGCTGTTTTACGACTGGAACTTGCAATAGTCATAACTTCTTACCCGGTAATCGGATTTAGGCAAATCTTATATTGATGGAAAGCTTATTGAATATACCATATGACAAAAAGTGAAAATTTTAAAATTTTCACATGTACGAAAGTGGATCCATCTTAAAAATTAAGTTTCTAATATTCTTGGGATGATTTCAAGTCAGGTAGAAATACGGGTTATTAAAATATCTCCCCCTTGAGAACATTCTTCCTCGAATGAGACTGAGTGAGAGGGTAGATGATAAATAGACATACACACTGAACATGAATAGCTGGAACATGATCTTAGGACTGACATGACTGGTAACTCAAAAGTATATATATCATACTAAACATGCATATTTGATGTATGTGTAATTGAATCGTGAATACATGACTGAGTGTTCTAATAACTGAGTCTCTCACTAGGAGAATACATGTCTGATGCATGAACACATGACTAATATGACGCATGAATATATGACTGAACATGGAATGGTACTTTGTACCAAGTTTAAACATGGAATTATGAACATGATGAGATTGATACAAAGTTGTTACTGAAATCTGGACATGAAAACTGAAAACCATAAGGAGAATTGTTACCTTGAGCTAGATCTAAATTAACGAGGAAGCGGTGAGGACACTTGGTACCCATGTCTACTTCTTCTTCCCAAAAAGCCCCTTCAACGGACTGATTTCTCCAAAGAACTTTGACTAGAGGGATTTTTTTATTCCTCAGTCTACGAGTCTGATAGTCTACGATTTCGACTGGAATCTCTTCATAAGAAAGGATATTCTGAACATATATCCTCTGAATAGGGACTACAACTGCCGGGTCACCTTTGCACTTTTTGAGCAAAGAGACATGGAAGACTAGATGATCTACGGCTAGATCTAAAGGCAATTTGAGCTCATCAGCTACCTTACTGAACTAACTGAGAATTTTGAAGGGACCGACATCTCGGGGACTGAGATTTCCCTTCTTGTCAAACCTCTTCACTACCTTCATGGGATATCTATTTAGATAGATATAGTTACCAAACTCAAACTTTGGATCCTTTATACACACGTCTGCATAAGACTTTTTTTAGCACTGAGCAGCCTGGAGTCTTTCTCAGATCAACTAGACTTTTTCTAATGCATCAAATACTAAGTTAGTCCCTATAACTGAGGACTCACTAACTTCAAACCAAAGAACTATAGATCTGCATCTCCTACCAAAGAGAGCTTCGAATAGAGCCATCTTAATACTGGAATGATAGCTATTGTTGTATCCAAATTTAATCAAAGGCAAGTGGTAATCACAACTACCCTTGAAATAAATTTCACACGCCCTTAGCATATCTTCTAAAGTATGAATGGTCCTTTCTGCTTGAGCATATATCTGAGGATGAAAGGCTGTACTGAGAAGAACTTGGGTAACAAGACTATTTTGGAATGCTTTCCAGAAATGAGAGGTGAACTGGGTACCTCTGTCTGGGATAATACCGAATAGAACACCATGAAATTTGACCAACTCTCTGATGTAGAGTTTGACGTAATCCTCGGCTGAATAAGAGGTAAGGATTGGAAGAAAATGAGTTGATTTGGTCAATCTGTCTAAAATGACCCAAACAGAATCATGTTGATGACGAGTATGAGGCAAACCCATCATGAAGTCCATGTTCACTTCTTCCCACTTCTAGGTAGGAATATTAAACTCTTGTATGGACCCACTAGGCTTCTAATGCTCTATCTTAACTTGCTAACATGTAGATCACTTAGCCATAAACTTTGCAATATCTCTCTTCATCCCACTCCTCCAATAGATCTCCCGCAAGTCGTGGTATATCTTTGTGGCCCCTGGATGAATAGAGTAGCACACACCATGCATTTCTGGAAGAATTTGCTGCCTTAAGTCATCAACACCTGGAACACACAGATGATCCTGACAACACAAAACACCATATCCCCCTTGGGAGAAAACCTCTACTTACTGTTCCTTAGCTAACTCCTTTAACTTAACTAGACTGGGATCTCTATCTGGCTTTTCTTTTACCTTAGAAACTAGAGATTATTCTAAACTACTCTGAACCCATATATCACCCTCTTCTGTATTGACTAAGCGAATGAATCATCTGGAAAGCCTATGGATTTACTGAGCTAAATTTTTCTTAATATCCTCAACATGAGCAACACTACCCATAGATAGTCTACTAAGACCATCTACCACTATGTTGGCCTTGCCCAGATGATAAAAGACACTCATGTCATAATCTTTTAAGAGCTCTAACCACTTTCTCTGATAAAGATTGATATCTTTCTGAGGAAAGACATACTGGAGATTCTTATGATCTATGAACACATCTACATAAACACCATATAAATAATGCCTCGAAATCTTTAAGTCAAATACTATGGCTGCTAACTTAAGATCATGAGTAGGATAATGCTTCTTATGGGGTTTAAGCTATCTGGAGGCGTAGTCTATGAATTTACCATGATGCTTGATGGAACAACCCAAACCTACTATAGATGCATCACAATACACTACAAATCTATTTGGACCATCTGAAGGGTCTAAAACTGGGGTTGAGGTAAGTCGAGTCTTCAACTACTGAAAACTCTTCTCATAAGAATCTGACCAATAAAAATTAACTTTCTTCTGAGTCAATCTGGACATAGGGGATGCAATAGAGGAAAATCCTTTAACAAATTATCTGTAATAGCCAGCCAAACCCAAGTAACTCTTGATATCTGATGGAGAGATAGGTTTGGGACAGTTTCTTACCACTTTGATCTTTCGAGGATCTACTCTAATGCCATCACCTAAAATGATATGGCCAAGGAATGATATTGACCTTAGCCAAAATTTGCACTAACTGAATTTGGCGACCAGATAATGATATTTGAGAGTCTAAAGAATGATTTTGAGATGGTCTGCATGATCATGCTCACTGCAGGAATAGACCAGAATATCATCTATAAAGACTATGACAAACATGTCCAAACACTTCTTGAACATATGGTTCATCAAGTCCATGAAAGTTGCTGGGGCATTGGTAAAACCAAGGGACATGACTAGGAATTCAAAGTGACCATACCAAGTATGAAAGGCTATTTTCAGAATGTCACATTCTCTGACTCTGAGCTGATGATAGCCGGATCTGAGGTCTATCTTAGAGAAATAACTAGCACCCTAAAGTTGGTCAAACAAGTCATCAATTCTGGGAAGATGATACTTTTTTTACCATGACTTTATTGCGTCGATGGTAATCAATACACATTCTGACAGAACCATCTTTCTTGCGTACGAATAACACTAGTGTGCCCCACGGAGACACACTAGGCCTGATGAATCCCTTTTCTCAAAGATCTTTCAACTATTATTTTAGTTCTTTGAGTTTTGCAGGTGCCATTCTATATGGAGAAATAGATATAGGCTGAGTATCTAGAAGAAGATCAATGTCAAAGTCTATTTCTCTTTCTGGAGGAATTCTTGGAAGTTCTTTGAGAAACATATCTAAATGTTCATTTGCAACTGGAACTAATTCAGTACTGGGAGTTTTAGAACTAGAGTCCTTAATTCAAACAAGATGATAGACACATCCTTTAGATATCATTTTCCATGCCCGAAGGTAGAAAATAAAATGACCTCTAAAAGCGGATAAACTACCCTTTTACTCTAGGATGGGTTCATTTGGAAACTGGAACTGGATTATTCTATTTCTGCAGTCGATTATGGTGTAGCCGGAATGAAGCTAATCTATGCCCAGAATGACATCAAAATCCATCATCTCTAATTCAACTAAATCTTTTGAGGTGACTTTCTGAAATATCCTAACTGCGCAGTTTCTATATACCCGCTGGGCTATGATGATTTTACCCACTAAGGTAGAGTCTAAAAAGTGCTCTGTTAGAATTTCAGGACTGACTCCAAAATCAACTGCTATATATGAGTAACAAAAGACAAAAATGCTCCTGGATCTAGCAAAGTGTAAACACGCACATAAAATATCTGTAATGCACCAGTAACTATATCAGGAGAATTTCCTTATCTTAACAGGACTGGAAGCATAGAGTCTGTTTGGGCGTTGCCCACTGGTAGTACAGAAAGTGGCACCCTCCTGATTTGGGTGATCGAACTGAGTTGAGGAATAGTTTTGCTGACCCTGAGGACCTGGCTGAGGACAGTCTCTGACTCTGTGTGCTGGCTTGCCACATCCAAAACAAATACCACTGTCAGCTCTACAAATACCCTGATGGTGGTTACCACAAGTCTGGTAAAGAGGATAGGTGTGGGCACTTCTAATACTGCTCTGTTACTTAGAGCCTGACACTCTATATTTTTTACCATCCCTGAACTTAGTATATGGAGCACTAGATAACAAAGGAGCTGGAACTGATGGGTTAGGACAAAACTGAGAATGGTTTCCTCCTTCTGATTTAGGCTGAGAAAATTTAGAACTACCTATCTTTCCTCTCTTATTCTGCTTCTCCCTCATCTTAATATTTTGATCTTCTATATACTGAGCAAGAGTCATAAGCCCGGCTAAAGTCATGTCACTATTTAACATCACAGACCTACACTCATTGACCCTACTATCATTCACCTCAGAAACAAACTTACTCATCTTGGCCCTGCTATCTGCAACCACATAAGAGGCATATCTAGACAATTGAGTAAACTTAAGAGAATACTCTTTCATGGTCATGTTGCCTTGCCTGAGGTTGATGAATTCCAATATGTTAGCCTTTCTCAGCTCTAGGGGAAAGAACCTTTCTAAAAATACGGTGACAAACTCCTTCCACTCTATAGGTCCTACATCAATCAAACTCTCTGACATCCACTGCTTGTACCAAGTATGAGAAATATCCTACAACTTATCGTCAGATAGCTCAATACTCTCAACAACTGACACCCCCATAATGTCAGTAACCTTCTAAAGCTGATCAATGAATTCCTGAGGGTCCTCATCTAACTTAGAGTCGACAAAGGATGGAGGATTCATTTGGGTGAAGTCTCGAATCCTGGCTACAGCTGTATTGGCCACATGGTTGGTCGGAATAATAGATGGTCATTCATTCTGAGCGGCAACTAACTGATCAAGAGTAGTGAATGCAGCTATAAACTCAGCATGAGAAACATGTTCGTCCATAGGTTCTTCGGGCTGAGGGGCTGAATGATTCCAATTTCTTCTTTTTGGAGGCATGTTCTGTATGAAAAAGGGAGAAACGACCCAAATCTGGTACTCAAAATGCCAAACGGTAGTCATGACCCTGAAGGACCACAAGCAAACCTATGACTAATATTTGTGCCTATATACTCCACGATATACTGTATAATATGGAAACATGAACTGAAAGACCAGAAGGTTCAAACTGTAATATAATATCTGATAAAATATATCATCTAGCTGGAATATAAATGCCCTAAACAAAACTGTCTAAACATACTCTAGTCTGAAAAGCCTCTAAAACATAACTATCTGAATAAGGAAATGATGGGACATGTCCCCAACTAACACCAACTAATAAACTAATTAATAAGATATTAAAGAAATGATCATATCCTCGAAAGATAAGGACTCATTTCTAACTCTAACTGCAGAGACTGGAATGCTACTGATGCTCTGGAGCTCGTTCTTCTGAACCTATGGTATAAGACACCGTATCAAAAATACGTCAGTACTTTGAATGTACTGGTATGTATGTGGGGAAGGCTGAATTAAAAGGGTTTACATACATGATCTATACCCTTTTACTCTAGGATTTGAATGTGAGAATACATACAAGAATGCATAATAACTGTAACTAGGGTCGTCATAACATGGTTATTGAGTCTAAGTAATGATAACATGGGATACTGATAACGGTATAACTTAAAAAACTAATACTGAGCAACTATATCTGATAGTTTAGTTTCTGATAGAACTAGCTGAGTTCCACATTATTTTGAGTTGACTTTATCTAATAGCCCTAAATCTTGTAGAACAATCTGAGTTCTATTACTAAGACTGAATGACTATATACGCTAGTCCTAATATTTTAATCAAAATTTTGGGAAGTAGTCATCTAACCAAGATACCCCTAATATGCCATTATGACTGAGTTGGGTCCAATCTATAACCCCAATTGGAAGGGTGTCAATACCTTGCCACTGATAAGGACAATGTGTGAGTAACCCTCATATAATAGGTAGCATTAGTGAGAATGGTGGGAACCTGATATAACAGGTTAAGCTACGTTATCTACCCTCATATAGCAGGCTATGATGTCTCAACTTATGTTGGTTACATAGTTCTAGAATGAAAGGATTGCTTCTAACAATCACACCCTCATATAAAAGGTGAGTTCCTGTCCTTGGGTTCACTCAGTGCTAATTCTTACTCCCATCTGAATAGACACTAAACATGATTAACTGAACTGGACTAGACTGAACACTTGGAGTTTCGTTAACTAACGAAATACTATTGAGATTACTAAATTAGTAAGCTTTCCTGAGTCACAGGACTCACTGAATTCTATGGACCATGGCTTGACTGAGGATATCATGAAAACATGACACTGGATGTAGACATACAACTGACTTGTCGAGTACAAGTACCCCTAGGACTCGATAGAGGGAAACTAATAAGGCATGACATTTTTGAATCCATGACCAACATCAACAATCCATAACACAATAATTAGATATATTTCAGGGGCATTTTCTTATCATAGCTTGGTACGTGAATAAGATAGCATGTATACATAGAATAATTTTGTAAGGCTAACTCATGAGAAATCCAACAACAATTTCAATACATGAGAATAACATGGAAGTCATTTTGAACATAAGGTTAAAACATAAATTGTCATTTGGGTCACAATTTAGCTATAGTGCCTAATTTCTATAACTTTAGGCATTTTATCAAACACCTTACATGCACAACTTAAGGCATAGGCAAAATCATCAAATTTCACAAATCATAAACCACCAAATTCATGGATTTCAATTTATATGCTAACATAGTTTTCATAATTTCACGTAAGGATCCCGACATGGGAATCAAACAACAACAATCACTTAATTTGACCAACCCGTAAGATAATAATCATGATTTATAATTTGAAATAGGGTTCTTGAGCTTTATGAATGAAAGGAATCCATAAATCAACACAACGCATACCATAGTTCTTGATTTAATGGAGATTGATGCAGTGATTTTCTTGAAATTGAATCCCCAATTGAAACCCTAGTTTGTTCTTGAGAGAAAATTGAGAGAAACTAGTATATTTTAGGTGAAGAATAGCTAAATCATGTATTATTGGGTTTAAATACGGGCGGGAAATTGATCCTTTTAAGCCTGTATGCGTCTAAATTGGTGAAAATTTCCCGACCTGGACCCTTGGCACGACGCAACACTATCTCGTCGTGTCACTGGAATTTGACAACTGGGAAATTGAGGAATGGCGCGATACGGAACCATTGCGTTGCCAATTTATTTGTGACCTTGAAATTTGGCATGATACACTACTATCGTGGAACCTTACTGGAATTTGACAAATGCCATTTTCTCTTGTGGCGCAGCACGCCACTGACTAAAATGGCGCTGTTTTATGATGGAAACTTGAAATAGTCATAACTTCTTACTCGATTATCAAATTTAGGTGAGTATTATATCGATGGAAAGCTTATCAAATTTTCGACATTAATAAAAGTGAAAAACTTAAAAATTCCATGTGTACAAAAGTGGATTAATCTTCCAAAGTAAGTTTCTAACATTCTTAGGATGATTTCAAGCCAGGTAGAAATACGGGGTATTACAGATCTACTCTACGAATAAATCAACAAGTTAAACTAAGGAGGACAGGTTATTATATTAACAGACTCATTTTGTAATGATCTAGTCAATATGGACAAGTTGTTCTTCATCCGGTGCTACGGAATTCAGCTTTGGTCATCCTGGATCTTTAATATCTCTTGCATACGTCTTCTTAGCTTTCGTTTCTCTGTATTTCCATAAAAGAGAAAAATATCTTTTGTGGAGTAATCCATCATCAAGTCCATCATTTGGTACTTGTAATCCATCGCTTAAATACTCAGCGTAGGCAACAACAAAAAGACCACAATCCCTGTGTTTTAAAAAAATAGATAATCCATATCTTGCAGTTCATGAAAGAGTTGTGAAATTTGTTAAATACATCTAAAGCATGACACTTAAACTTACAGGCTACCAATGGTTCGCTGAGCAATTCCTTCAACATATTGTACATCAAATAGATTACTCATTTATCCCGATATTCTTTAATCATTGACCAATCAGTACGAACCTTTTGGTCCAAAAAGCCACTCATATCAATATAAGTAGGCAATATTTTGGCTAGCTTTTATATCTTACATGACGGTCCAAAATGTCACCTTCACGATATCAAGTCATAAACTAGGATGCGCCTCTCTTTTGACAACAACCAACACCCAATGTAATTCATCACCATAATTAATTAGGATGTATACTTCGTCAACGAAATGCCAAGGTAAGCCAACTGTAATGCTAAAATATATGATGATGTTGATTAAGCATTCCTCATTTTGAGAAACTTTCGACTGTTGTTGACAATACCTATCATAGGCATTATTGATGAAAAATTTATACAAATAATTTTCTATCGTGTATTTGTATTGTTATTGTGTTTATAACTTGACCTTATTTCGGAGGTAGTAAAAAATGACATCGATGTGCTTATCAAATATTTCAAATTACGTGATGAAAAAATTAATACGCTGATGTAACTAAATAAAGTATTAATTAATAGTAATATGTATGACATTTAAACCTCATTATTCCAGCAAGTTTGGGGTTGTGACATCAAATAGAACCAATTTTTTATTCTGGGATGTACAACAACAAAGTCAAACATATCAAAATGAAGACTCGATTCATTCACTTTGTAGTGTTCGTCATTTTATTTTCTACATGATAATTTATATGTGTTAATGTCATGTTCTTACAACAAGAAATGTATAAACCTATATGTTTAAAATTGATTTATGTACCTGCCGAGATGATGCTTTAACAGTCCATTGGTAATCCATTCTGAATAGTTGTTGATCTACTCTGTTAGTTTTTCGAGAGCCTCATCCGAGATGTTAAACCGCTAAAATGAGTAATTCTTAAGTTCTAACTAACTAACAGGTTCCAATTGTTCTTCTTCACTAGAAGCAGTTGATGGATTATCAACTATGATATTATGCTCTTTACCAGTAGATTCTACTATGACATCCACCGAGAATGCTAGAATTGTCAAAGATAATTACAGATATACAACATATTGTCCATCTATTGCAATAGATGAGTCTTTTTTTGCAATAGATGGATCATCTGTTGGAATAAATTCAAATAGGTAAATCAGAGTAGCACAATAATTACGAACAAATGACCCATCTGTCGCAACAAAAGACTCATACATGGTAACAGATAACACATCTGATGCAGTAGGTTAGACAACAGTTGCAACAAATGTATATATTTGTTTGATAATTTTCAGCAGATGTATCATCTATTGAAACAGATATGTCCCTTTTTATTTGTTGGAACATATGATGTACATTCCCCTTCTTCAGATCATGTTGCTCTTCTATGGCCCTTGTACACTGAACAACGGTTCAAGACAAAGACAAAGGTGTTATAATTTTGCTTATTTTGATGCTTGATGATGCCTTGAAATAACTTTCCTTCTTATTTTAGCCACCTTGATCTCTAGTAGAGTGTATGGATATGAAATCCTCTTTCATGGAATGACACTCCTCTTAGATGTCATTTTCTTTATAGAAGAAATTAGTGCATTAATAGCATTGATCACTAAATCATGTTTTGCCTTGCAGTCTTCGCATTTGCATGCATAACATTCACTAGATGTGGTAAAATCTGGAAAAAAAATTGTATAACCAGTATGATTATAATCATAAACATTAGCACCAACAACAACACCATTACCACTACCACTACCATCATCAACAACAACAAGCCTACCCTCCAAAATTATTTTTCTTGCGATGGTTGTTGCTCCAAAAAATTGTATTTTTACTCTATCAACGAACTTAGAGTCTGGTAAAGTTTGCATAGACTGTAAAGTAAGAAAAAATAGCATCTTCAACTCTCGGTTGATCAGAACAAGCCATGGATGGACAATCTAAAATAAATCAGTACATATACAAGAATGATGATGAAATCAGTTAAAATAATCATTAATTAAAACAAAAATTTAATTAGAATTAGACTTACTGCTTTGTAATGCCCCAAAAATGAGTCCCGAGACATCACATGGTGCTTAGGGTCACAAGTGACCCCAAGCTAACCCTTCTACTAGCATAACTCATACACAACTAAATTAAATACATAAAATTGTACAAAATCAGGGGAAAATAACTCTTTCTGAATCTATACTATACAAAATTGAATTTACAAGATTACAACTCTGCTCTTAAAAACAAAACTGAAACTAAATATATCAACTTCTACTGACTGTCTATGATGCCTCTACTAGCATTGACTTTCGATAGCCGGGACATGACCCCCAACTATTTTAAATCAATACGATTGAATAAAGAAAATATCAAACTGTAGAACTGACTCAAGCCCTTGAATCAAAAAGACTCATCATATGCTGACTGGAAGCTGCAACTTTCTGAATAAAGTATGTGTGCTACAACTGAACTGATACCTACATTATGAGACAATGTAGCATATAGACGTATATGTGGATCAGTGCTTTGAGAATGTACTGAGTATATGAGAGTGTATGAATAGTTAAACAATATCATCAATATTTATAGAAATCATGCATGCTAAATGTAAATGACTCACATAGCTTGACTAAAATTCTGGATCTGTATTCTGTCTTTGTTCTCAACTTGGAAATTAGATGAAATCATAAAGTATCAACTTTAAGGACATAAGCTATAATCTCATGAAAGCAAGAAACTTCTTGGGAACGAAATAATCACGAAACTTGAAAACTTTAGAAATCATAGGGTCATAGCCTTCAAAATCAATATACCTTCAAACTTCCACTTTTAGCTTAAGGATAGTAAAATTTCTTTACAACTCAAGAATTTGATACTGTAGGAACTTTAAGACTAGAGAATCTAGAAAACTTAAGAGACTTTGGGATACTTTTTCTAACCGACATAAACCATGTGAGCTGACCTGGTGTCCAATGTCTTGCCCATGTTGGGGAGAGTTGTTCTATCCTTTCCATCAGAGTAGAACCTTTAACTTTTAGTGATCACTAGCTTAACCCACTTGGGGTAAATCAAAAACATATGGTGGAACGTAGTTCTGGGGCATAAGACCTCGGAATAAAGCCCAACTCGATGCTAATTACTACTCCCTTACTTATCTCAGAACTTTAAGACTATCCACCTTAAACAATTCAACAATATGTAATGGGAGCCAATATGCTTCCCCTTTATCTCAAATCAAACAAATAATGTGGATTTCTTTGTTAGCTTAGGATCAAAACACAATTCTTTTCTTGAAATCTTGATAGACTTTTCATCAAAGTTGTAAAATGTCAACAATATGGAAATATATGTACACTTTTTGGAGAATCAATAATTCATCCTCGAAGACTCACAATTTCACAATAAAGTTCCACTTATGACAACAACTCTCAGAAATTCTTGGAAACATGATATCAATATAGGAATGTGCAATTTATAGCATGAACTCTCAATTTAGATCATAATTGAACAAAATAATCATGCAATTCAAGACTTGAACGATTCCATAATCTCATAAACTTGAAATATAGCAATCAAATATGAATTCATCTTGGAAATACCAAATTCTTTAAGAAAATCTAAAACATTTGGTCACAAGAACTAAAGAGTGTTCTTGTTCAAACCCCAGATACCTCAAAGTACGGACTCTTTCTTTTTGGGATGCTATTCGTACAATTGATAGGTTCTTATTTTAGAACTCGCAATAGGTAATCTGAATCTTGAAAAATTAGCAAAAACGTAGAGTTGAATCTTAAGATATTTGGGTTTTTAGGTTGAATCCCTAATGAATGTCCTTGGTGATTTTTAGAGAAAATAAACTTATTTTGGTTTCTTGGGGATTTAATCCTGTGTTAAGGATGATAAAAGGGTGGAAAATACCATTTCTACCCTTAATGAGATGGAGGAAAGAAGCTGAAAACTAGATAAAAAGGTTATGGCCAGGGCGGCGCCTTGTCTAGAGCCTTGGCTAAGCTGGGCGGCGCCTTGCCCAGAGCCTTTGCTAAACTTGGCGGCGCCTTGACCAGAGCCTTTGTGAAGCTGGGTGGCGCATCCTTATAGCCTATAGCTATTGTTTCTGAAACCCAAATATTCCCTTAGGCTCGTCTAAAAATTTTGAAACTCACCTGAGATGTACTCTTACCTTGCTCCATCGCATCACAACAATAAAATAAATAAACGGAGGTTAGAAAGGTCGATAAATAATTCCCCAAAGTTTTCAGGTTCAAAAATAAACTAAGTGTTGAGCACTTAGCAAAATTTCTAAGTGTAAGACTTCTTTTTGCTTCATTTAGAAAGCCTTAATGACGAGGGAACTTTACGGGGTCTTAAAATATCTCTCCCTTGGGAATATTCATCCTCGAATGTTACTCGTAAGTATAATAGTACAGAGAAAACTAAGGATTCACAGCTGAAATAACTTGCCAAACTGACTCGACTTTATCTTAGACTTTCGGATACTTCATAGAATACATGAACTCATAATAAGAATAGTCATATAGCTGAATCTTTGATTAAAAAAAAGGACTGAATTAAGGAAGGCTATTATCTTCATCTGAATCTGAGCTAACTTGCTTTATCTTATCATGGGGAGCTGACTCATGCTGAGAGTTTAGAATTCTCTTAATAAGCTCATGGCATGATCGTACTTATAGACTGCGAAATGAATGCTTATGCAGGCATAATCATGAGAAAATGAGGCTAAGATTACACAATGGATATCACATTGTCTGAACTAGAATACTTGGAAAACTAAGGTTGTTCAATGAATACTTATGAACTAAGTCATGACTAGATACCCAAATCCTGAAACTGAAACTGATGTACCAATTGAACTAAATTTGCAATTTACATGGATGGAATAGATTATATCTTGGAATGGTCATATGTATGAGACTTCAATTAGAAGGACTGGGTGAAAAATATGTAAAGCCACACGATTTTGTCTGCCTCACCATAAATCTGAATTGCTGGCTATACTTACTGAACTACACTGGAAACTTATACATAGTTGGAGTATCTCTTCAACACTCTATAATATGGAATATAGACATATTACTCATAAACTATGATAGAATTACCAGACTTTAGGAAATGCTACTTCTTACCTTCAAGCTTAGAAGAAGTTCTCGAATACTCCCTCATCTATACTAATCCCCTTAAATACTATACTCGCTCTATTCAACTTATAATTCTCATATAGCACTAATATTTCAATATCCTGATGTCTAGAATGAACTAAATTCTCTCACCATCGTCAAACCTAACTCAAAATCATAGGATGCAGCACATAACACTGTAATACTAGCCTAAACCATAAATTCAACACACCTTGCATTTCACAACTTCTCATCTCATGTGAAATTCTCATTACCACTCCAACAACCATATTTGAACTCGTACTAGACATTTACTAACGCACAATACATTCATTCAAATATATATACAAACAAGATGTTCAAGCCTACTTTTATAACCACATACACTTCTAAACACACTCCCGTAAAATACCTTTATCATAACTTACAAACCTCTATCAAGAACAAATTCCATGCACTAGTCCTAAGAAGACATACATAAGATTTCAACTACCCAAACATCACATATAAAACTTTGACAAACCAAGACATGTATTAAATACTTGTCTTCAATCTTACTTCACACTCTACTACCTTAGCTAAAATAAGCATATAACTATTTTTCATCAACAAGAAATGGTTACTCTCTCCCATCCAGACAACTGATCATCATCACTATCTTGACCGAAGAAAAGGTAATAAAAGTTTAGAATATGAGGGCTTAATGCATGAAGGGATACTGTGAATAACCTGACACTCAACTAAGGCTTGAGGAATAGAATATTTAGCATCATAAACTTATCAAAGAGGTCTAACCCGAGAACATGCATGATATAAACCTGTATTTCGCTGATCATTAAAATTATTGCTTAAATACTTGAACTGAACATACCGTAAAGCTTGATTACATGAGTCATGAGCTAAATGACTTAAATTTGGAGTTCATAACTTATGGAACATGATTCCAACTGCTGAAAGAACTAGAACTCCTTATTCTTGGGAATTTAGGGAGTACAAAATTCTCTATCACATGCATGACCATAAATTAAGATCATGGGATTGAACATAAGACATGAGCAGGTATTGGGACAGCTAAAATAATAAAATAAGATTCAGCCAGGCATCATGATTCCCTACAATTATTCTATAAGTTACTGGTACATCTACTAGAACCTGAAAGATTGACTTGGTTACTTGTGCACTTGGTTACTTTATCTATCATCCCCCCCTTAGACTTAAGCCATCACTCTAAGGCTATGAACCACTATGTAAACTCTAGTTTAACTACTATCACTTTACTCTAGAGTCTGGGATATAACAATGCACATAAAAAAAAGAACTTAACCCAAGTTACTACACCTGAAAGCGTAAGACCGACTTCTAATACTCTCTTCTGAGCTATACCTTCTCTTTCTATAGCTCTAAAAGTCATCCTATAATACTTGATAACTTACTAACTTCTACATCATTCTTGCAACATCAGGCTTGATTACGAATCAAATAAACTTAAGCTATTTCACACACTGTTGAAGCCTACTAGATCATTCCCGTACATCTAACATTCACAACATATCAATCATAATATCAACCTTGCTCATGGAGTCCAACATCTTGCCCATGTTGGGGATAGGTTTTCTATCCTTTCCATCAAAGTAGAACCTTTAAATTTTAGTGATCAGTAGCTTAACCCACTTGGGGTAAATCAGAAGCCTGTGGGGACACGTAGTTCTAGGGTATGAGATCTCAGAATTAGGCCCAACTCGGTGCTAAATACTACTCACTTAATTATCTCATATTTTTAAGACAATCCACCTTAAAAAATTCAACAATATGTAATAGGAGCCAATATTATTCCCCTTTATCTCAAATCAAACAATTAATATGGATTTCTTTCTTAGCTTAGGATCTAAACTCAATTCTTTTCTTGAAATCTTGATTGAGTTTTCATCAAAGTTTTAAAATCTCAACAACATGGAAATATAAGTACACTTCTTGGAGAATCAATAATTCATCCTCAAAGACTCACAATTTCACAATAAAGTTCAACTCATGAAAATAACTCTTGGAAATTCTTAGAATGGTATGCCATGCCTGACTCTGTTTAGTCATTATCTCTAGCATTTTTGAAGCCTCTAGGACTGTAAGCTCAATAAATGAACCACCAAAAGCATTATCTACAATTGGTTATGTGAAAGAGTTAAGAGCCCTGTACAAAGTCTCCATCAAGTATATGTCTATCATATTATGGTTTGGACACTGCGTCAGCTTCTTTTTGAATCACTCCCAGGTTTCATACAAGGTTTCAGTTGGGAGCTATCTAAAATTACTGATCTCATCCCTCAACTGTACCCTCCTGGAAGGTAAAAAGAGCCTTTCTAGGAAAGCTCCTTTCAACTGCCTCCAGTTCGTGATAGAATTGAGTGTCAACTTATTAAACCACAATGTTGCCTCCCTAGACAGAGACAACAGAAATAATATCAAATGGATAGAAATTTGAACCACTCCTGGGTTATAAAAGATTTATAGATTGTGACAAAGTTCACTAAATTCATGTTCGAATCATCCCCAGGAAGGCCACTAAAAAACCCCTTCAGATTAAGGAGTAGAAGTATAGTACTCATAATGTTGAATTTTTCCCCAGGTGCTAAAATTGGAGGAATAATTACACCTGTTGCACCTTCTCTATCCATTCCATCATCATCATCATTAAGGTTATACTGGACCAGCTGGTGATCCTTTCTTCCTTGGAATGAACGGTTCCTGTTAGCATTACGTTTTACTGGTGTAGCTATTTGCTCTGCACACCTTGGGTTACCAGGGTTCAACAACTCCTTATCTCCTAAATCTTTATCCTCAGTATTTGGATGCAGTACTTTTTGATCGACATTCTACATATTCATCTAAGCTCTAGCTAAGGATTCTAACCTATCAGCCTCTTGTTGGTTTGCTATTCTACCGATTAGTTGTGGTTCCAGATTAAATGGTAATAATGGTCCTCCAAAACTTCTAGTTCTTGGAATACACGACAAAATTCTTGCATAAAATAGAAATAAAAAATAAATGTAAAACTAGGAAACTTGACTAACAGTGAATTAGCGCACACAAACTTCAATTTATAACCGTTTCCCCAGCAATGGCACCATTTTTGATAACTCTCAAACTACACCTCTCTTATGAGAATGTAAGAAATCGTCGTCACTATATAACCCAACTTGGCGTTCAATCCCATAGGGAATAGGGTGTGAATTTGAGTTATCTGCGGGTTAATCAACTAATGGTTACTAGTTTCCTATGAATGGGGGTTTTCGAAAGCTAACAAATAATTACTCTTTAGTTCAGTGTTTGAAATCAATACAATAGAGAAAACAAGAGTAATGTTCACTATGGGTATTGGTATTGGACATACTCTAGTAACGATTCAAGATTCTTGTGGTAGGTAGGAACAACAGACTATCCTTGTCTAAGTTATATCTAAATATTTCTCAACCTATTTAAATATTTAATTACCTAATTCTCTCGAACTTAGGGAATTTATATTTCATAACAGGATGTTATCCCAAGTTAATTAATGTTGTTGTAGCATTAATTATTAAATGGAATTTTAATGTTTCCAAGTCCCTATTGATAATTCACTTCTTACTAAGGTTGATTTCTTATCTCAAGCAAATCACTCATAAGCAAAGTCTAGTGTTTTCAACCAATAGTTAGCATGTAAAATAATGGAATTAACAAGAAGTTCCTACCACCTTTAGAATCTTTAACACTTAGTTATGTTACAAACCCAAACCCATTGATCCCACAACTCGGGTTAAGGGAATTTAGCTACTCATAATAAAATAAGCAAGACAACAATTTGAATTCATACTTAGATAGATGATCTTATAGCAAGATGAATAGCAATAAGTGTTTCTCAGATTTAATCCAGTAGAAAATCCCAAAACAATTATAATAATCTCTCTAATGAATTAAAGCCAAAATATAGAGAGAAAAATGCTTAAAACGTGAGTTCCAGATCTCCAATATGATGAATGAAAACCCTAACATATGCTTTAAATACTTCAGTCTAATTATGAAAACATAATCATAAATCACAGTATATTCTCGGATAGGTGACGACGTATGTGACAGCTTATCAGGAATGTTGTTAGCTCTTCTTCACTTTGATAATCTTTTCCTAATGCTGACAATGAGTCTTGACGACTTATCATACATGTTACGACTTATCAGAGATGTCATACTTCTTCACTTTAAAATCCATTCCATGCCTAAGACTAACGACGAGCCTGGTGGCGTACCACACTTCTGATAGCCTATCACAAATGTCATCACACATTCCAGCTAAAGATTATTCTCTGTCTAAGCCTAACGATAAGCTTGACGACTTATCGTACTTCTAATGGCCTATCACAGATGTCATCACAAATTTTTGTTGAATCTCATTCTCTGTCAAAGGCTAACGATGAGTTTGATAACTTATCAGGGAGTTGATGAATTATCAGATAAGTCGTCAACTATACTTTCCTTCTTGTATTGCTCAAAATTCAAATCTTTTGTCTCAGTTATTGTTGGTTTTATTTCATCTTGACTTTTCCTTCAATAACAAAGAGAAAATAATAAAAAATGATAAAAGTTGCTTAAGACTGTCCAATTATTCTCAGTTAAAAACCTTAAATGTGTTAGAATCTGCTCATACATCAAAGTGATCTAGTAGACTCGAACAGTGTATGCAAGAGTTAAAGTTCATTTATTCATAATTAAGTATGTTGCAGAGATATGCCCAAAGGTGATATAGGGCTGCATTATTTTCAAAGCTTATTAAGTGTTTTGTGCTATTAATAGTACCCTTGAGTGGTTAAGTGGAAGAAGGCTAGCTAAATAGTGCATGGTGTTCCTAATAGCTAAGTTGAGGAGTAATGGATAGATGACGTTGAGCATTTTAATAAGATTTTTATTCTCATGGCTTAAAAAATAGAAAAAATAAGTTTAGAGATATGATATTAGTAGGCTATGATGGAAGTAGTATGGTTTGTTAAAGATATGAGGATATCAATGTTAATTGTTAGAATCTAAGTTTGAATCTTTGAAGATTGAGCTAATTGAAATAAGAGTTGAAGATCTAGATGGCGTGAACTCAGGGTATGGTGATACTCATGAAGATTCTAAGTTAGTAAGTGTTTAAGTTATTATATGATGACTATTGGGCTATAGAGAGATAGAGTTGTATCTTCGAAGGAATTATTAGCAGTGGGTTTTACACTTTTAGGTGTAGTCTTTCAGAGTAAGTTTATTATTTACGTGTATTGTTGTATCCTAGAATATAGAATACTGTGATTGTATTCTAGTTTAGAGTTTAGTAACGAGTTCCACAGACATAGAATGATGACTTAAAGCTAAGGGGGAGATGATAGAACAAGTAAAAAGTCAAGCTCTTAGACTCTAAAAGGGATGTCAATATGTTGTAGAATAGCAGTAAGGGATGTTGATGCCCAACCCATTCGTATTTTAGCATTTTTACTTTCATTATTCCAATATCTACTTATGCATTATGTGTCAGTTCCATGATGACATTTCATGTTCATGCACATAATAGAGAATTACGTACTCCCCCATTTCCTAGTATGAGGAGCTCCAGTTTATTTGTAGAACGAATCGTGTTCCATAAATTTATGAACTACAAACTCAAGTCATGCAGCTTATGACCTATGTACTCATGATTTATAGTAGTTCGGTTTTGGGTACTTATATTGCACTCTTAATGATCAGCGAAATGCAGATTTTGCCATGTATATCCTCAATTTTAACCTCTGTAAGGAATCCATATTGTGACTACTCTATTCCTCAGGCCTCAATAAAGTGTCAAGTTATGCTGAGTATCCTTTCATTATTTGGTCATGATATTCCAACCTTTTAGTGACCTCCCATTATGTCAAGATAGTGATGATGAACAATTGTGTAGATGGGAGAAAGTAAATATTTTATGTTTGGAATGATTTTTGTATGCTTAATTTATATAAGTCTATAAGTATGAAGAATTATTGAGGTGAAGCTTTTTATGTATGACTTGGTTAGTTGAGTACATTCGTAAGTGCGTCTTCCTAAGAATAGTGTATGAAAGTTGTTATTGATAAAGGTTTTAGAGAATATGAGGAAGATGCTTTTATAGGTGTTTGTTTGGAAGTGCATATGTGGTTATGAAGATAGGATTGAATGCCATGTTAGTGTATAAGTGGATTAATGCATTTTGCGCTAGTAAATTCCTAGTAAGAAGTTGAATTTAGTTGTAAAAGTGATAAGAAGAATTATCCTAGAGGTAAGTAGTTATGACAACGCTTAGGTACTGAATTCACAGTTAATACTAGTATTATGGTGTTATGTTCAGTACCTTGTCATTTTGAGTTAGGCTTTGTAATAGTGAGACAATTTAGTTTAGGTTAGACTTTTGTAGAGGGATTTATCAATGCCCATGTGAGAAGTATAAGTTAAATCAAGCGAGTATGATATTTAAGGGGAATAGTATAGTTAAGGTAGTACTTGAGAAGTGTTGCTCAGCTTAAATGTAAGAAGTTGCATTGCTTAAGGCCTAGTAATTCTATCCTAGCTTATAATTTATAGGTCTATGTCCTATGATATAGAGTTGTAGCAATGGTATAATTCCTTATTCAGATGTCCTGTTCAGATCATGCCCAGAGTTCTTTGCACCCTAATATCGTTACAACTTTCTGGAAGAGTGTTGAAGAAATACCCCATTTAGCTATTACCATTAAGTATGATCCAGTCCATATAGCTTGCAATCCAGTTTAGTAGTCAACCAACCCAATTTCTATAGTTTCTCCATTCTTAAGATCTTGTCTAGACTTACTATCTGAAGTTTCATAAGTATAACCATTCCAAGAGGTAATTACAAATCCATCTTAGTTCATGCATTGTGTATCAGTTTCAAATTTAAATATTTAGTCATGATTCAGTTTATAAGTGTTCAGTGAATGATCTTAGTTTTCTATGTATTCCAGCTCAGATAGTGTAGTACCAATTGTATGATCTTAGCCTCATTGTTTCATGATTTGTTCCCGCATAATATATCACTTCGCAGTTCTATATGTATGATTGTATCATGAACACTTCAAGAGAATTCTAAACTCTCAGCATGAATCAGTCCTTATAGTAAGTAATGTCAACTCAGAAATCAGTTTCATGATAGAGATTTTTAATATTTTGGATTTAGTCATGTAAGTATGTTCCCAGATGTGATGGTCAGTAAGTGATATCAGTTGCCTTAGTTCAAAACTCTCAGTCCAATCAGTCTCATTAGAGGAAGATGTTCTCAAGGGGGAGATATTGTAATACTGTGGACGCTTCTAAGCTAGAAATCAAACCTTTATTCCTATGAGTGTAAACTCTAGTCCTGTGATTCATACTTGAATTCATGTTTCATTATCATTAACCCAGTGTTAAGAAAGATTATGAGGTGGGAAATATGTTGATAAATTTTTAACACCCCAAAAATGTGTCTCGAGACATCACACGGTGCTTAGGACCACAAGTGATCCCAAGATAATCCTTATACTGGCATAACTCATGAGCAACTAAATAAAAAACATAAATCTAAAGAAAAATGCGAAAAATAAATATTTTTTGAACTTGATCAATACAAATCTACATTAAGATGAATACAACTTTGCTTATACAAAACAAAACTAAAGCTAAATACATCAACAATACTAACTATCTATAAAGCCTCTACTCTACTGACTATAGATAACTAGGATGCGACTCCAACTACCGCTAACCAATACATATGAGTAAGAAAATAAAGTACAAGAATAGCATCTAACTGAAGTCCCCAAAGTAGAACTCATCATCTGCGGGCTAGAATTTGCAACTCTCAGATTAAGTATGCATGCTACCACGGGTACCTAGATTATTAAACAATGTAGGACATAGACGTATATGTGGATCAATACTTTTGGAATGTACTAAGCATGTGGGGGTGAGTGCATGAGTAAATCAATATCTCAATGTTCATATAAACTTGTAAAATAATGCATGCTAAGTGTAAATGGCTCAAATTGACTTGAATAACTAAAAGCTAAAAATCATAATCATGAGAAACAAAGCATATTATATAAATCTTGTGAGCCATAACACTTAGTTCTAAAAGCTGTACTTTTACTCTTTCTGTTAGTAGAATAAGTAGGACTGAAGGTAAATCTATTTTTAAATCATGCAGTCTAAGTGTAAAAGGACTCATCTTTATCATCCATAAATTGAAAGATGAAATCTCATAGCTATTGTCTTATGTAAAACAATATCTAAGTAAAATTTTAAGCCTTGCCACTTAGTTTGTAAAATATGTTCTTTTATTCTCTTTAGGACTTGGGAAATAGGGACTTGGGGAGGTTTTTCTAACCGACATAAACCATATGAGCTGTCTTGGAGTCCAACGTCTTACCAATGTTGGGGAGAGCTATGCTACCCTTGCCATCGAAATAGAACCTTATCTTAAATAATCACAATCTTAGTCAACTATGGGCAAATCATAAACGTATGGTGGCACATAGTTCTGGGATATGAGACCTTTGGAATCATAGAGAACTCGATGCTAAATACTACTCCCATACTTACCGCTCAGAAATTTAGGAAATTCAGCTTAAAATAACACAAGGATTTGTTATTAAAACCAATTATTCTTCTATTTCTTTAAACATCAAACCGTATAAAGAATGTGGATTCCTTGTCTTAGCTTAGGATAAAAAATTCAACTTTCTTTCTTAAGTCTTGGTAAGAAACTCATAAAAGGGGATAAAAATCCTAATCTTTTTGAAATATCAAAACATAGACTTAGGGCGTAAAACCCATGCTTTAAACTCATGCAAGTTCATATTAAAGCATCATGCTCAATTTAGTTCTTGAAATACATCAACAATATCCAAAGTAATGAAATCAAACTCACAATATCATGCTTAAAAACTTAATTTAAAATCTGTAAAATCATATCATACTCATAAAGATGAAAAATTAGACATGCAATTCAACATTTAAGTCAAATGTAACTTCATAATCTTGAAACAATGATAATTGGGTATGAATCCTAAGTTTCAAAATATGAAATCGTAAATAAAGATCATGTTTTGGGAAAAAGGATGAAAGAGTATCCTTGTTCATAAACCCCACATACCTTACTAACGACGAAATTGTAAAAAGATTAGACCTTTAAGCTTGAATTCCTTGATTTCTTGTGAAAAACACTTGAATCATGTTCTTGGGAATGACAGAGGTCTTTGGATCGTAAATTAACTGATTTAGGGCTTAGGTATTGTAAATAATGTGTTTAAAAACCCCCTTATAACGATTTGGAGTGATTAGGTATGGTTTAGGGGTGTGAAATGACTTCAACACCCATGATATAAGTCAAAACGGTGTGTTTTTGGCACTTGGCAATGACTTAGGTATCTCCTAGTCAATCACCCAAGATAGGCTTTGCGTTGCATTTCCCATCACCCAAATTTGGTTGGGCGGGGCATTGGCCATCACACACCCTTACTGCCTCTCACAAAAATAGGCATAACATTTTGCTCGTGTATTGGATTAAGGCAAAATTTGTATCGTTGGAAAGCTAATTCAATTATACAAAATTTTGTTGGTATTTATATGAAAAATTCTACACACATCAAAAGTTATACAATTTCAATGTTGACCCTTGTAGAATCGAACACTAAACTATAGACAAATCTAAGCTTCTTAGCTAAACTTAACTCTAAGTGATTTCTATGAACATTCTTCACCTACTAGGAACTTCACACACTAGAATAATTATCATGAAGCTTATTTTCACATGGTAATACTTTGTATTAGTGCTTATACGCATAAGAACAACAGTTAGAATTCTAGCGTTAAAGTACGAGGTGTACATTATATTTCCCTTAGGATTATTCATCCTCGAATGATGGGTTGAAACTTATTAAAACATTAAAAGTATGGAATAATGTGTCTTCTAATGAAGGATATAGTTGAGCTGAAACTTTAAAAATATCTATCATGAAGCTGAATTCTGAGCTGACTTGACTTTACTGACCATCAGGAACTGATTCATGCTTGGAGTTTAGGACTCACTTGAGGTGTTCATGATACAATCATACGTATTGTTGTTTGAAGTGATGACTCATGCAAGCACGGACCATGAAACAACAAGAATAAGATTGTACAAGGGGTATTACACTATCTGGGCTGCAATACTTGAAAAACTAAGGTTATGATTTGAACACTTATGAACTGAGTCATGACTAAATAGATGAATCTGAAAAATGAAGCTTGGACTGAACAAAATTTGGAACTTGCATTGACATGAATGAATAACCTCAGGAATAGGAAAGATAAAAAATCATGGGAACTTGTCTGTCGATTATTAACTAAATTGCTGGCTATACGGACAAAATTATACTGAAAGCTTATACTCAACTGGAATATGTTTTTAGCACTCTTTGCAAGAAGTTCTAATAACATTAGGGAAAAAAAATCTTAGGTATAATCTAAGTGAGATATCTGAAGAAGGAATTCTCAATATAGCTATAACTTTGTAACATGGAACATAGGCCTATTAAACATAAACTAGTTTAGAATTGCTAGGCCTTAGACAATGCAACTGCTGATTTTTCAAGCTTAAAAACACTTCTGAAATACTCTCTTCAACTTTTCTTTCTCCCACTGAATACCATACTCATACAGGTATATATAATTTCATATGATAATGTCTGATCTGAACTAACTTCTCTCAACATGTTCAAGCCTAACTTGAATCACAACGTACTACACATAACATTATAACACGTCTGAACCATGAATTCAATTCCCCAAGCATTTTCACAACTTCTTTTCTCTATGATAATTCTTCTTATCACATCGATAATAAAATTCAACCTCTTACTAGGAAATTTTTATCGCACAATGTGCCCACCTACTTATATACCAACATAAAATTCAAGCCTATCATTTTAACCATATAATAACTTCAAGGAAAATACCCATAAAAACCTCTTCCTCATAATATCTAAACTTCTATTATTAACAACTTTCTAGCATTATTCTTGAGAAGACACATACAAAATCTCAACTAACCATGACGCATACAAATAACTTAGTCTCGATCTTACTTCACACTTAAAACCTCATATAAAACAAACATTTAGCAAGTAGGCAACAATCTTTCCTGAACAAGAAAAAACCCATCTTAACAACTGTTTATCACTACTATCATCTGCCCTTCAGATTAAAGCCATCATTCTAAGTCTATGGAACTCTTTACTAAACTCTAATCTAAGCTATAATCACTTTACTCTAGAGTCTGGGATATAACAATACACAAAAATAACAAACTTACCCAGAAAGACAACACCTAAAGGTGTAAAACCCACTACTAATACTTCATTCTAAGATACAACTCTATCTTTCTATGGCCCCAATAGTCATCAGCTAATAACTTGAACACTTACTAACTTGGAATCTTTGAGAGTATCAGCATACCATGAGTTCACACCATCTAGTTCTTCAATTCTGCTTTCTATTATCTCAATCTTCAAAGATTCAAACTTAGATTCTACCACTTAACATGGATATTCCCAATATTTTAAGAAACTATACTAACTTCATTCCTGAACACCCCCTTAATACATACTATTCTTAACTTTCTAGCTTCAGTACTCATTATCAAAGACGTACACTCTCATTAGAAAACATATCTACCTCACTAACACAAAATCATAGCCTACGAAGATCACAATTCTATACTTACATTCAACCCAAACCATATAATCAAATTCATACTTTAAAGATTCAACACCATCTATCCAAAACTCTTCAATTTATCTATTAAGAATACCATGTACTATATAACTAGCCTTCTTCCACTTAATAACTTAAGGGTACTACTAACCACTCACAACACTTAATAAACTTCGAAAATAATGTAGCCCCATATCACCTTAGGCACTCCTCTACATCATACCTTCAAAATCATGCTAAATCTCAAATCATTAAACTTAATTTCTTGCATTCACTCTTTCAAGTCTATTGGTTCACCTCCATATAACTAGCATCACTAACGAAGCAATTATTACTTCCACCTTAATGATCATCCACTGCTCAAACTTAGTATCTAGTGCTAGACATGATTAACAACCGAACCTCACATACTATTCTCACTTGGAAGCTATAAAATAACATATTAAGAAACACTAGTCCACTAGAACTTCATGACAACAATATTCGATCATAATCATATGGTGTAACTTATTAAAATATGTTAGTACATTTTCTTTCTATACATTACAATTATTTACTCATCTATATACCTAAATTACATCTTTATATCTTAAAGCATCAATAAATAATAGCTACTTGGGGAATCCTATATTAACAATACTAAACCACCAAATACTTCATGAATATCCTATACTTTTCTAACACAATAAATACCATCAATAACTCCTTCTCTACCTTCCACTTAACTAACACACAAGGAAATATTACCTCAACACAACCTTGATAACATGCACAAGCTTATCTCTATACTTTCTATCAATTGTCATTTCCACCATTCTAGACGCTACACTTCTAAACCCATACTTCCAACTATATCAACGTTCTACTAGTAATAAATCATGACCCTCTAGGTTGCAATATCCCTTGAATGTAAACTCTGCTTAATAATCTAGGTTTATACTATCTCTCTCATGAGCACTATCTATATTAAAAGTTTAATGAGAAATATGGACACATATGTTATTCTGTCTTAAATGGATAATTCATAAGGATATAGACATAGCTATCAACTTGAGGAACTTATAACACACTAACGAGCTCTTCTCAAGCCGCTTGTGTAACTTCTGAAGTTACTGATAGTAAATATGAGGGCATCATTTTTGTAGTAATTGGAACTTTCTAATCATCTTATCTCACAAATAAGTCACAGAGGGAGAACTATGGAGTTACACATAAATCGACAAAAGTTTCTGAGAGAAGAACTTTAGAGCACGATCTTTAATATGAAAAAAAAAAGATATTTCTTAAATGCCCTATAGCCTCTCAAAGAAAAGTAAGGACGTCACTGTATTGTTTTGCAAGACTCGACTAGACACATCTTCATAGACACCCTAGGACACTTGAACTCTTTGCTCTAATACTAAGTTTGTAATACCCTAAAAATGGGTTTCGAGATGTCACACTGTTCTTAGGGCCACAATTGATCCTAAGTTAAGCCTTATACTAGCATAACTCATGAGCAACTAAATAAAACAGATAAATCTGAAGAAAAATGCTTAAACAAATCTTTTCTAAACTTGATCAATACAACTCTATATTAAGATGAATACAACTCTATTTATACAAAACAAAATTGAAACTGAATATACCAACTATACTGACTGTCAATGAAGCCTCCACTATACTGACTATAGATAGCTGGGATGCGACTCCAACTAACACTAATCAATACATATGAGTAAGAAAATAAATAACATAAATAGCATCTAACTGAAGACCCCAAAGTAGGAGGACTCATCATTTGCGGGCCATAATCTATAACTGTCTGATTATGATGTGCATGCTACAATCGGTACCTACATTATTAAACAATGTAGGACATAGACATAGATGTAGTACTTTTGAAATATACTGAGAATATGGGGGTAAGTGCATAAGTAAAGTTGTATCTCAGTGTTTATATAAACTTCTAAAATAAAGCATGCTAAGTGTAAATGATTCATATTGGCTTGAATAACTAAAAGCTAAAAATCATAAATCATGAGAAACAAAGCATGCTATATAAATCTTGTGAGCCATAACACTTAGTTCTAAAAGACATACTTTTACTGTTTCTATTTGTGGAATAAGTAGGACTAAAGGTAAACCTATTTTAAAATCTTGAAGTCTAAGTTTAAAAGGACTCACCTTTATTATTTATAAACTAAAAGCTGAAATCTCATAGCTAATGTCTTATGTAAAACAATATCTAAGTAAAATTGTGATCCTTGATACTTAGTTTCTAAAATTTGTTATTTTTTTCTCTTTAGGACTTAGGAATTAGGGACTTTGGGAGGTTCTTCTAATTGTCATAAACCATGTGAGCTGTCATGGAGTCCAACGTCTTACCCACATTCAGGAGAGCTATTCTACCATTGCCATTACAATAGAACCTTATCTCAAGTGATCATTATCTTAGCCCACTATGGGCAAATTTTAAACCCGTGGTGGCACGTATTTCTAGGGCATATGACCTTTGGAATCATACCCAACTCGTTGCTAAATACTAATCCCTTACTTATCGCTCAGAACATTAGGAAATCCACCTTAAAATATAACAAGGGTTTGCAACTAAAACTAATTATGCTTCTCTTTCTTTAAATCTCAAACTGTATAAACAATGTGGATTCCTTGTCTTATCTTAGGATCAAAAGATTAAGTTTCTTTCTTAAATCTTGGTAAACAACTCATAAAAGGGTCTAAAAATTATAATATTCTTGAAATATTAATACTTAGACTTAGGGCGTAAAACCCATGCATTAAACTCATGCAAGTTCAACGTAAAGCATCATGATCAATATACTTCTTGAAATACTTCAACAATATCCAAAGTAATAAAATCAAAATCTTAATATCATGCTTTAAAATATAATTTAAAATCTGTAAAATCATATCATACGCATAAAGATGTAAAAATAAACATGCAATTCAACATTTAAGTCACTTGTAACATCATAATCTTCAAATAATGATAATTAGGCATGAACTCTAGGTTGCAAACTATGAAATCTTAAATAAATACCATGTTTTTGGCACAAGGACAAAAGGGTATCCTTTTTCATAAACCCCACATAACTTAGTAATGACGAAATTGTGAAAAGATTAGTCCTTTAAGATTGAATTCCTTGATTTCCTGTGAAAAACACTTGAATCTTATTCTTGGGAATGGAAGAGGGATTTGGATCTTAAATTGACTAATTTTGGGCTTATGTATTGTAAATAATGTGTTTAAAAACCCCCTTATAACGATTTGTAGTGATTAGGGGTGGTTTAAGGGTGTGAAATGACTTCAACTCCTTTGATATAAGTCAGAACGGTCTGTTTTTGGCATTTGGCAATGACTTTGGCGTCGCCCAGTCAATCATCAAAGCTAGTATTTGCATCGTATTTCCAATCGCCTAAGTTTGGTTGGGTAGCGCATTGCCCACCGCACACTCTTACTGCCTCTCACAAAAATTGGCATAACTTTTTGCTCGGGCATT